>NW_027508799.1:32412500-32525000 GCF_051911475.1 Siphateles boraxobius | reverse complement strand
AAGATTTTTTGTTTTTGAAATATATTAGTACTTATATTCAGCAAGGATGCAATAAATAGATAAAAAGTGACAGTAAAGATATTTATAATGTTTCTATTTTAAATAAATGCTGTTATTTTGAAATTTCTATTGGTGAAAGGGTTTTTCTTCACGTTTTTTTTCACTTAGAATATCAATAATAAAAACATTTTAACATATATTTTTAAAAAATATTTTAAATTCTAATAATATTTCACAACATTACTGTTTTTACTTTTGATCAAATAAACACAACCTTGATGAGCAGAAGAGACAAATACAGTGTATTTAATGGCTGTTTAATCTAATTGAGTGATTTTCAGCATTTTGATAAAGAAATCTGTTTACACTAGACACACATGATGCATAGACTTTTATGATAGGTATTACAGAAGATGAGTGTCTTGCATATTATTTTCTTACAGAGGATGAAATGGATCCCAGGAGATTATGGCAGGGGTCAAAGACATGAAGACAGTGAAATCTAGAGCTAAAGTCAAGCTTGATTTTGTCAGGTAATAAATCAAATCAAACAAAGCCAATTATAGCATTACACTGGTGTCCTCTGACCCAGTCAAGAGTTTTTTTTTGGTCATTGTTTCGGTGTGTATGACAGTAACAGTGAATGATCTCTTATGCATCATGTTAATGACACTCCACAGAAATCAATGGAAGTTGTATTGATTGTAAATTAGCAGCAATGACAAAAGAAAGAGAAAGAATTGACTAGGCCAGATAAATTGGCGTGTTATTCTCTGCTAAATGAGCTGAAGCGTCTCCTTTCACGTGAAGCACATGAAAGTAACTGACTTATGATCAGTCCTACCTCAAGGACATACATGAGTGATATTACAGAAGCGTCCTTCCTCTCCACAAGTCAAAGTGTAATTAGATTATGTGGAAGTTTGAGGTGTTATAAAGATGTTTGTTCTCCATCCTGCTGGGTAAATTACTTTAATTAGCTTTGTTCAGCCTCTCTGATATGCTGGATTCGTTAGTTTTATCAGCGTTTTCGCTTTATTATTTAACCTGCAATTACACCACGACCTCCCGTCCATGTTCAGTCCCCGTCACACTAGTGGACATACAGGTCATGATGAAGAACAGATTTATGTACAGTATATGGTGTCCCATTGTGTGGAAATTTTAAAGTATCATTAAACCTCCATTCCAGCACAGATTACTTCTCTGCATAGTTTTGAAAAATGCCCCAGTCAGTATCAAATCTCCTCACAAATACATGCTGGACGCAACAAAATGCAGAAACATACAGTGTTTGGACTCCCAATATCGCTGTGCCGTTTAATACACTTGTTGTAAATGACAAAAAAATGTTTGTGAAACTATGTAATGTCGATACGCCAGTAGGTGGCGACAAGTGACTGTCTTTATGAATGAATCATTTCATCATTGATAAATGATTCGTTCAAACACGCTGGTTCATTCCGAAGTTACTTGCTCAATTCTGAAGCGCATACTACTTTTACTTATTTTACTTCAGATATCTTTCTAATAGTAAGAGCAGTTGGAGTTCCAGTTCCATATTCACTATGAGCGAGTCATTGAATCATTCTTTCAACCGATTTGTTCAAAAACGCTGATTCATTCGGGAGCGAAACAAGTGGCTGTCTTTATGAGTGAATCTTGAATCATTCACAAACCATTTGTTCAAACATGCTGATGACAGGCTGAATCCGAAATGATATACTTCCCTTCTATACCAGGAGAACAGCAGTATGTGATAATAGAAGTATGTCCGAATGCACAGTACTCATAAAAGAAAAGGCAAAAAGTAGTGCGCATATGATGGATGCATACATATCCCATGAGCCCATGGGAGAGGATTTGACAATGTCAGTAAAGCTACGCAACTGGCGCCATATGTCACACGATAATGATAACATGGCGAATGTAGTACGTGCGGATTACATTCATACTACACACACTCATACTATATAGAACGTACTATTTTAGTGGCCATTAAGTAATTACATATTAAAAATAAGTACCTACTCAAAGAGTATACGATTTCGGATGCATCCAATGTCTTTATGAATGAGTCATTGAATCATTTATTCAACCGTTTTGTTCACACACACTGATTCATTCAGGCATGTAGGAAGCGGCTCTCTTTTGAGGGAACTTTGAATCATTCACAAACGATTTGTTCAAACATGCTAATTCGTTCAGTAACAAAGCTATTGTCTCTATTGGTGAATCGTTGAATCATTTATGCAAAGATCCGTTTAAAAACAAATAACTGCTCTCTTGCTAGTGTAAGGAAGTTTAAATCATTCTTTAATTTTTAAAACTTTTAATTTATGAAACTGACATTGTGACAAATATTTCACATTTTTGTTTTTTAATATAGCCTTCCTGTAGTTCATATATAGTGGGAAAGTTCTGATAAATAGTACCCAAAACACTGTCTACCAACACTACTACACTGTATACGTTGCATCTACCTTCTTCTACTCTTAATGCAGTGTTTCCTGGCTACTTAAGTCTAATTTAAACTGCTCAATGTATTTGTTGAGTGGTCTAGAAGAAAGATATTGCATTATTTTAGTGCTAGTGAAAGCAGCCAAATCTTTGGCCAGCCAATGGAAGTGTGTCTAATCGTGGCTCGAGAGTTTCTGCAAGCGTTTTCTTTTTTCACAGTCATGGGAAATCTAAGTGTCATTTTAGATCCTATCTGAACACAATGCCCTAAAGCGGTTAAAGACTGAGAGATGAATGATGAATACCAGCTACAGTATGTGCAATTTACACATTTGTATGTCTATATACACTCGGAGTATTAAATATTATGCTAACACTTTACAATAAGGTTTATTAGTTAACATTATTTAATGTATTAACTAGGAATGAGCAATACATTTGTTACAGTATTTATTAGTCTTTGTTAATGTTAGTTAATAAAAATACAACTGTTCATTGTTTGTTCGTTATTTCACAGTGCATTAACTAATGTTAACAAATACAACCTTTGATTGTAATAACGTATAAGTAAATGTTGAAATTAATATTAACTGAGATTAATAAATGCTGAAGAAGTATTGTTCATTCTTTGTTCATGTTAACTAAGGTAGTTAACAAATGTTAACTAATGAACCTTTATTGTAAAGTGTTACCAATTATTATATCTGAAAATACAGCTTGGTTTGTTTGGGTTTTAACTTTTAGTATTATATTATAAGTAATGTGAGAAGGTTACCTGCATATTTTACAGCATTAGTTTAGAAGTGTTTTTTGTTTTGTTTTTTGAAAGTACCTGAAATATTTCTAAACGAATCAATAGTGAATTGCACTTGTGAAAAGAATCAAATCATAAAATCCATATCAATAGCCAAGCCAAATTACTGTTGCGTGGTATTCACATCTAATAATGTCCCATTAGTTAACATTTTACAACCTTTAAATGGTAACACTTAAGTTTAGGGACCAATTCTCACTATTAACCACTTGCTTATTAGCTTGCATATTACTAGGATATGGACTGTTTATTAGTACTTATAAAGCACATATTAATGCCTTATGTTGCCCATATTCTACATCCCTTAATCCACCCAATACCTTAACTTAACAACTACCTTACTAACTATTAATAAGCATTTATTGAGGCAAAATTCGTAGTTAATAATTAGTTAATAGTGGGAATTGGACCCGAAAATAAAGTGTGATCTTTTAAATTTAGTCATATTAAATGCTGAAATTATCACAAACTAAGGTTAGATTCCATTGTTAGAACTACTAATGGAATCTTATTGTAAAGTGATGTCTTTAATTCTATAATCTGATGCAAGGAAATAATGATTCATATTAAAATAGAAAGACGACAGAATAAAAGACATGTTTGTGTTCCCAGCATGAGACTTGATGCTTGTTCTAGCCTCTTTTTTTGGGATTTGGAAAGGTCGGGGGGAATTTTGTGAGCGACCTTTTACTAAATCCTGGCAGTCAGATGTGTGATGTCTTCTCTTAGTGATCTGACAGGATCTTATCTCAGTCAAGCCGGATGTGCGGTCCTGAGCTAAAAGTGTGTGACGTCCCGATCTGCCCCGCTGGCTGTGAGGAAAGGACTCGGTCTCGCTGTTTCTTAAAGAACGGACGAGATGCTGCTGAATATTCCCTGATGTGAGGCAGTTCATGCATATGCATGAGAATAAAGACAATTAAACATACTCACTTATTCATGCATGTTTAAATATGATGCTGACACTGTAAACATACTTTTACATAGGTCAGTGTTTCTTACAGTTGCTGAATCTACAGTTTTCTATTTTAAACACAAGTGTTGTTCATTCACTAGCAGCTCTGACAGATCCAGTTAGTAATTCATTAGATTGATTCAAAGCAATAACTCACGAGTCTATTTGAATCATTCTACACAAGTTGAGCTGTTAATTTATTTTATTTTGTATTATTTGTTATTTTGTTCAATTCATACTGTAAACTCACAACTCTAAAAAAAGTTTGGAATAATTAAGCTTTTTTAAATGCTTTTGACAGAAGTCTCTTAAGCTCATCAATTCTGCATTTATTTGATCAAAAATACAAAACAGTGTTTTTTCTATTTTAATATATTTTCAAATGTAATTTATTACTGTGATCAAAGCTAAATTTTCAGCATCATTACTCCAGTTTTCAGTATCACATGATCCTTCAAAAATCATTGTAATATGCTGATTTGGTGAAATTATTTTTGATGAAATAATTGTATCCTATATGAGGATAAGAGACTTCTTTCAAAAGCAAATTTATATTTTAGAATTGTAAGTTTGAATTGAGTGTAAAGAGAGAAGACAAAAATCCCCCGAAAAAAAAACTACAAATAAACTTAAAAAAAATACAGCTCTACTTGTGTAGACTGATTCATAAACAATTGAAACTTAGAGCGGGTCTTTTAAGGAATCAATCCAAAATAAAAACAATTTATTGTTTTGAATTAGTCTAATGAAACTTTCAGAGATGTTTGTGAACGAACATCTGACTCACTGACTGACTGTTTGCAGCTTCTATGGCCGTTTTAGCTTAAATTGTACCCAGCCTTACTCGTTGTAATTGCATTTTTACTAGTAAGAATTCAATTTGAGAGCTTTACAATTCAATTCTTACTATTAGCAATTACAATTAGAGAGCTCTCTAATTCAATTCTTACTAGTAAAAATACAATTAGAGAGCGCTTTAATTCAATTATTACTAGTAAGAATTACAATTGCAGAGCTCTCTAATTCAATTATTACTATTAGCCATTACAATTAGAGAGCTCTCTAATTCAATTCTTACTAGTAACAATTCAATTGACCCTTCGCTAAGCCCCGCCCTGCTTAGTTACTGTTGCTACGCCAGTCAAGCTTTTGCGTCTAGCACGTCTATTACAGTGTGTATGCACCGGTGTCAGACATTCCCAATGAGATAATTAGTAATTTTTGGCGAACATGTGAAATATCTGAGAGAGCAAGACAAAGGGGACTGCAGTGTGCATTCGAGGGATATATCCACGACATAATATGCAACCGATTAGAGAATAATTTCATACAAATTGAAGCTAAAGCCTATAGTCGCAGCAGCCGCCGCCTCATACTCTGACCATTCACATGGGAAACACACAAATCGAGGAACAGCTATGTTCGTGCACAGCAGGGTAAGTGAAATGTGAAATTAATCTAATAATTATAAATCAAACAGTTTATCCATAAATCTTGTGGAATAACACTAACACCGGGAAAGGCGCCATCGGATTGGGTTAAAGTTACTCAGTCAGGAGTAGTAGGCCGTCGATTAACAAAATGCTGAAATATATTTTAAAGAATGTCAGTGAGCCTCCGTCTTGTCTTTAATTGTCTTATTTTACGTTAAAACATGTGCATTATGAACAAAGAACCGTAATTATTTCCAACTTCCAAGGAATACCTTAGGTGTTTATGTTAATCCTGTCAACATTTAGTTGTGAACGGGGTCTCCCACACTGCTGATCCACGCACATCATTTCTCACCTTGACTTTTAGATTTTCAGGAAGGAAAAAAATTCCACTCCCCCGTCCAAACTTTTAGGATACCGGGTATCAGATTTGCACAATCCATACCCACAACGCTTCAGCATGTTTCCCTCACTCGAAAGCTTGTCAGACCTCACGCGCCTAGTTACGGTTGCTAAGACACGATTGGCCAGTGGCATTTTTCGGGCGTGGCTTAGCGAAGGGTCAATTGTAGAGCTCCGTAATTAAAAATGAATGGAATTCAATGGAGACATATGAGTAGTAAAAATTTAATTAGAGAGCTCTGCAATTGTAATTCTTACTAGTAATAATTGAATTAAAGAGCTCTCTAATTGTAATTGCTAATAGTTAGAATGTAATTGTAGAGCTCTCTAATTTAATTCTTATAGTAAAAATGCAATTACGACGAGTAAGGCTGGGTACAATTTAAGCTAAAACGGCCATAGAAGCTGCAAACAGGATTTTGTTGACTATACATTTTTGATGTGATTCTTAAAGTTCTTTTGGGCCTGTAGTGCACTAATGTTATCTTCACATGTTGTCTATGAAGTCAGCTCTTGCAACAGGGCTGATGTCATCATGTCCTAATGGCTGCTGAAGAAAAAGTATAACTCAGTTCTGCTCTCTGTCAAAATGTTTTATAAGAGCGCGCTCGCTCTAGCAGACTTAGACTGAAACTTTCATGAAGCTTCTTAAATACTTTACCTTCCTCTGTGTGGATGTGAGAGAGGAGAGACACGCAGCAAATGTGTGTTCGTCCTTTCCGGCAGAATTCTCGAGCAGACGTCTGCGAGATCTTTACATGAGACGGGGTAAACACCTGCGAGTCTCACCCGTGCCACCGCTGTCTGCTCTCTGACACGTGTGAAAACAAAAAGAAATGGATGAGAGCTGCTGATGAACTACAGTGTGCAGTTCACTGACCCGCTTCTGCAGAAACTATAAAGTGGCTTAGAAACACTCGAGAGCAGAGCGCATTTAAAATGATCCTTTTATCAGTGGCATGGACTGATTTATTGCCCATTTTGAGATTATCAGCATTGGAAAAGCCCGTTTCCCCGATAAACAGGAAGAATTTCTTGTGTCAGATCCAAAGTCTACCAAGAGCTTTATCAAAGGATAATCCACATTTTGCATGAATAAAATAAAGCCTATTTTAGTGGCATTAGGGTTTTTAGAAATTTGACAAATATATATGTGTGTGTGTGTGTGTGTGTGTGTGTGTGTGTGTGTGTGTGTGTGTGTGTGTGTGTGTGTGTGTGTGTGTGTGTGTGTGTGTGTGTGTGTGTGTGTGTGTGTGTGTGTGTGTGTGTGTGTGTGGCATTAACATTTGATGTACTAAAATAATTAAAATGTATTAAATTGAAATGAAAACAGAAAATATTAAAATAAAAAGTATGAATATAAGTGATCAGGCCAGATGCATTTGGAGAAAAATAGTATTTTTTGTAGAATTCAATCATTTGTATGATTGAAATATGTTTGTGATTGTAAAAAAAAGTTTATTTTTCAGTATTTACATTGAGATTTCATGTATTGCAAATGCAGTTTTTGCCAGTATTTTATATATAAATACATTTGCATTAAGATGTTTTGAATTTTGGCAAAAATAGGCATTTTTTTGTGAGATTCACCCAGTAAAATATAAAATATACAATTTTATTCCGTATGTAGCCCAGTGCTCTGCATTTAGATTTGATTTCTTGCAAAAGCATTGTGCGTGGAGCGGTCGGAGATTTCTCGGTTCTGTCACACAGATCTACAGGCTGCTGGCGCGTCTGTGTGTTTGTGTTCTGACTGTCATCTTGTCATCACAGATGGCGATGCCGGATAGATCCGTACGGATTCAACGTAAGAACACTGTTAATGACTCCTAATGTATTTGGTCTGAGTCCATATAAGGACTTCCTTTATTTCTCTGGCTTTCCCTTCCCGAACGATTTGCATATTCATGAGCAGTATTTGCATTATTTTTCATGAGCAGTATTTTTTTAATAAAGGTCAGACATGCAGGTATTTAGGCTTGACCTGTAACTAATATGTACATGTGAAATTAATACATGGTACCACTGTGTCTAGAAAAGGAAATGTGTGAGATGATGAATAGAGTGATGTCACTGTCAGATGATTGATCAGGACGGGTCACACATTCATTGAGGTTAGACACAGAGGTGCGCCACTCATTGACATCCCATTTGTAAAGGCAGTTATGAAGAATTGCGCGTCTGTCTTTAACGTACACACATTTGTCGGGTCTGAAGGGTTTTTGTAGAGAAGCCTTAAGAGAAAATGGTACCAGTCCAGTGATGGTGCTTCATGTGTGTCTGATGGGATAGCGTTGGATCATCAGATCAAGTACATACGGTCAGATGGATTTGGCATCGCATCATCCTCTGTCGATCCTTTACAAATGGCCTATTATTAAATTATTATTTATGGATTCAACTGATCACAAATTTGGCATCATCCTTTTGTTTTTTGCTCATAAAGTTTTTTCTGTCTATTTTATTTTGTTATTTTATTTATTTTTATTTTTACATCAAATTCTGGAAGGTATTTTGTTCATTATTTTTTCATTATTTATTTTTTCATTATTATTTATTTTTTATTTTTACATCAAACCCGCAAGTTTTCTGGAGGAAATTTTGCAGTTTTTTCAATATATTTTAATATTATTTTTGTTTTCACTGAGGTATAATTTTAATTAAATTATTGTAACAATACATTATCTTTTAGAACTTTAATTGTTTAATATATATAATATCTATATATCTATATATATATAATATTTTATATATATAGATATCTCTCTCTCTCTCTCTCTCTATATATATATATATATATATATATATATATATATATAATCATTGACACTTCAGCATTGGCAAAATCCATATTAGTTTGGCACAACACATGAGACAGCATTTCTGTTTCATTGATTGTCTCTCATCTTCCTGTGGTCACTGATGGTTTAAGGTCAGTCTGTGTCTGTGTTTCATTACTGCGATGGTCTCCTCCACTGATGCCACCCTAACGGGCATCATAGTGAGCTCTGCCATACGGAGGAGCCGTGCCTGAGGAGGACACCATCTGCCTCTCGCTGTCATTAACACCTTCTTTTTATAGCGGAGAGAATCGGGGGCGGACCAGTTTAATGCTCTGAAACCGCTGTTGCACGACGTTTCTCTGTGCAAACACACGCTTCCACCTTTTATTTGTTCCTCGATGCCATTTCCAGATTCAGTCTGTGTGTGTGTGTGTGTGTCTCCTGTTGCTGTGACTGTTTCCTTCATTTAGAAACATTTGTGTTCTGTGAAGAGTCAGCCATCATTATTGCTGGTTAGTGTTACTGATGTGATCAAACCCCCAAAATGCATCTGATCTAAGTGATTAGATTCGGTTTTCAAAAAGGTTGGGTTAGGACATGATTAGGAGACTGTTATTTTAGATGGAGAGGAGCACTGGTGTCACCCTAGCCACAAGTCATTTCTGAACACAGGTCTACGTCAGGACAGGGCTGGGTGTGTGTGTGTGTGTCAGGCTTTATTAAGTTGACAGGGATACCCCACAACACAACATCAACAAGTGCAGTGCCCAGAGAACACACCTCTCACTATCAGATACGATGATGAAGGTCGGTGTGTGTACGAACCAAGCGTTTGTTTGCTTTCTGAGCACGTAGAGCCGTGACGAACCCTATTAATGCATGTGAGATAAGACAGTATGGCTTACCACAACACTAACCCACACAACACACACTAAATCAAAAGTGATCACTCCATGAGCCCAGCGCTGTATCTCAACGCTCTCTATGAGTTTGCATACGGCACTTATGGTTATATCATACATTTTTAGCATCTTAGTAAAGTTTTGCACCGAGGTTAGATCTCTTTTTTTGCTTTTGTACCTTTCAGACTTCTGTGTGAAAAACGCCTCTTCACATATGAAATAATGCTTTTATTTGCATGTTATTTTTGTAGTTTAGTCTCAATGAATGCTCTTTTTGGTCTGTGGAGGCTGTTTTCATAGTACAGTGAACTTAGTTTGCTCCCAGCAATTGATTTTAATGAATCTAATTTAATGAATCGCAGAAAGAAATATTCATGAAAAATAGTAACGTATATGCATATCAGAGGCTGAAGGGAGAGATTACACTGCTTGAGGAGGATATTGCTAAACAGATGGCAGAATCAATGATAAATAAACACACTCTTTATGCAGCGATGCATTCACACACCTGTCACACACACACACACGCAAACAATCGAAAAACAGCAGATGGTTTATGCTGGTGTTCAGAATGTCGGCTGTTTTATTTTATTTTAATGTAGACCTACATCCTACACGGGTAGCAGCACTGATTCCCATTTCAATTCTGATTCACAAGCTCTGGATTTGATATCGATTGCTTTTGGGGGTATTTGAGTTATAGTGTCAACAGGCCTGTTTTAATGATTAATTATTGGCCAGATCATAATTTGCATTGTGACTACAACATGACTCAGGTGCACTTTGTTTTCTTCTGTTTGCCCAAACATTGGAAGATGGGAATGTTTTACGAAATCGATTAGGAAAAAGTTTTTGCATTTAGGATTTGGTGAAGAAATTACACAGTTTACGTTTAAATGGATAGATCACCCTAAAATGAACATTTAAGTCAATGGCCAAGGTCAGGATTTGTGTTAAATAATACATTACATTTTACAGCTCATGCTTCGGATACTCCGGCAACAAAAAAACTGGAGAATCTCACACAGCCAAAATGTCAGAAATTGTCTTACATGTTTGAACTGGAGTTGATACAGATGGAGAGACTCGGGAAAAAGTTACAACTTTTAGATGCAACAGGACGTTTCTGAATGGTTAGCTGATGAATTCATGTAGTTGTTGTGCAGTTAACTTTATTCAACTTATCAATTAGCATGTTCCGTCATGATCATCATCCGTCATGTGGGAACTGGATAGGATGTTATTGATTCATCTATCAGAATCAACGTTTATGCAAAACCGGCGTTGAATCTTTAATCATGAAAGTGAAGGTGTCCTTTTCTGTTGAATCGTGGAACTCCCAGAACTCGATTTCTACTGATTTCTATAAAAAAGCCATGAATGAGGGATAAGATGAGTGTGTGGTATTTCAAGTGCACACGGTGTGTGTGTGTGTCTGTGTATACTTGGTCTCTGGATGACCTGTTTTCCTCTGGGCTGTTTTCCGGGTATGTCCGTCAGGTCCAAGTCATCAGTCTTGCTGACAGCCAGCAAGACTATTTCTGTCCTCACAGATCTATCCCAGTTCCAGCGTTTCAGGCACATGGGGTGACTTTCTGTCTGACTGCGTGTCTGAGGCGTTTTCTGCCTTTATTTGCATTTGTTCACTTTGGTGGTGGCCTGTAAAATGCTGCTTTCGAGGGTCTCAGGGGCTGCGATAATTGGTGTCTAAAAATCACACAGCAAATATTTACAACCCCTCAGAGGAGGATTTGTTGCTCCCACTTATTCTCAATTATGTTTTATGTATCAGTTTCAGCTCAGTTTCACCTTCATCTCCAAAATTCGTAAAATGAGTGAATAATTGTCATCCAGTAAGTGTACAGAGCTATGAAATGAATGTAGATAGCAGATCAGATAATTTGATAAGAAATGTTTAAGTTCATATTAAGATATTAGAGTTTTGGTTACAAAGGTATCTTGGTAAATCTGAGCACAGTTTGATCTGAGCACTGAGACACAATAACTGAGAAACCACCTAGAAACGCACTAGCAGGAGAATGGCAGCATGACAGAAAGTTCTCCGAATCCCTAACGACTGCATGTCAACTGCATAGCAACACCCTGGCAACGCACTAGCAGGAGAATATCAGCATGTACAAATGTTCTCAGAACCCCCAACAACTTCATAGCAACACCCTAGCAACCTCATATCAATGCCCTAGGAGTATGGCAACATGCCAAAAGGCATTCAGAATCCTTAACAACTGCATAGTAATACCTTAGCAACCACATACATACACCCTAGAGGAGTATGCCATCATACCAAAAAGCTCTCAGAACCCTAAACAATTGCACAGCAACACCCTAGTAACCACATAAACACACCCTAAACAGTATGCCAAAAAGTTCTCAGAATACCTAACAACTGCATGGAAACTGCAAAGCAAGCAATTAGCAAGGGAATGGCAGCATACCAAACAGTTCACTAAAACACCTAACAACAGCATAGCAACACCCTAGCAATGGCATAGCAACAGAATGCCAAGAAAGATAACTTTAGTCCATGTCCTGGTGCTTTATATTCATTATCGGTGTAAAAGGACATTCATATTGATTATGTTGTCAATGATGTCAAAACAATAGGCACCAAAATCCCCAAATCCCCATTAAGTGAATAATTTTAAGGTCGTTCAAATGAATAAAACACATTCTGGAGACTGACGCGGGTTTAAATTGCATTTGACTATAATGGCCAAGAGAACGAGACCTCCACCACACGAGTCTCCATCAGATTCGGCTGCGTCCTACACACACACACACACACACACACACACACACACACACACACACACACACACACACACACACACACACACACACACACACACACAGTGCTATGGCAACCAGGGAAAGCCTGAGAGTGTGTGCGTATGTGTTGACCTTCATGGGTTCAGTTTAGTTATGGGGTTACAGTCTTTTCAAAGCAGCCAATGGAATAAAAACTGAGCTCGCAGCTTCTCAAGGCTTCAGTATTGTACTTAGTAAAGCAAGTAGCCTGGTTACTATGGAGATACAAAGATAAAAAGGGATGGAACACCTGCCAGTGAAGCTGTTTCCATTTATCACCTCAATATGGAGAACTGCTGAAATGATAAAACCTCGTCAACTCCAAATAGAGGTTCTCCACAACAGATGTTTAAATTTAGAGAATTTTTATAGTTTACAGATCTCTGGAGACAGTTCTCTGCGTATCCTGATATATGTCTGCCGCTGGCTAAGTGATATCAATGATAATTGTTTTTTAATTGTTCGTCCAACAGCGATCCGACTCATTCCGTCTGTACTGTAATCGTCTCTAGACCCAGCAGCCGTTCGGCTCTCCATACAGCAAATGTAGCGATGAGAAAATCACTTTTGCAGTCATGTCTTGAAGGTCAAACTGATCTTGGATCAGCTGTTAAAGGATAACATCATTGAGATAGAAGGTCATACGGAGAGATTTGAATGCTGAGACGAGTTTATGAGACTGAACCGTTCTAGCTCATCAGCATTATTATTCTGGCACAATGATTATTTAACACAAACCTCTTGTTTTCATCTCGATCTCCCTGAAAGGGCTGGATGCTTTATGAATTTTTGCAATCAATTTGTAAGCAATTTTATTTTAAGAGCAAAAAGGGCTTTTTATAAGATTAAAGTCTTCTTTGTCTCATGACTTATAAAAATAAAGATATTTTTAAAGCATTTCTAATTTAACTTTTAGTAGCAAAAGCATCATTTGGGGAAGTTCAATTCTACTATGAAATTCTGTGAATCAGTTCAAAAGATCTAAGTTCTAAGAATTAGTTCAAAAGTTCTCAGTTCTGTGAATCAGTTCAGTCTATTCAATCACGGAATGATTCCTGTGTTTGTTTTCAACATTGTTCAAAAACATCCATGAATGCCATCATATATTAAAGTTGTTTTAGTAACAAACACCATATATATATTAGGGGTGTCACGATTCTCCAAATCCTTGATTCGATTACATTTTCGATTCTAAGGTCACGGTTCGATTCGATTCTCGATTTTTTTTTTAAGCACAGGTTGCTGTTGCTCCTAAAAAGCTGACATCAGTTCATCGCAATCTCACACATCTCTGTTATTATCAGTGAAGCTGACTGCACAATGAATCTTTCATAATATATAGCCTACACTTTGTTTGTTATAATTAGAGGATTTGCCAGCTTACAGAATTCAGCACTGAACAAAAAGTCCGTTTTGAGCGGTGAGGAGAGTCTATCTTAAATGCTTCTGATTGGTCATTGCGCTCAAGAAATCAACACATATGTCTGTGATTGGCTAAATCGCTCAACGCTGCAAACATGTTATAAATAGAAACTCTGGCCTGTAAATCGTTTCTATTTTGTTTTAGTTGTTCTTGTTGCTTTTCTGCAACAGATGAAAAAAATGTATTAGTTTTTCTATGTTTTATTCATAGATATTTCTAGTTTGCGGGAGTCTGCGAATCATTTTATTCTCCCGCACACACAGAGTGAGTGCATTACCGCCCGCGCTCGCACTCGGCCATCAAATCTATTCCCACGCCACACTCTATTGCGTTGGGAGTGCACGTCTATAGATCAAGAGCCCGGCCCGAGGATAGTGACGGGAAATATCGACCAAGTTCGGGCTCGGGCATAGAATCAAAGTTAGAGGACTCACAGCCTTTCAACACGTGTGTTTTTTTCCCGTGCCGTGATGAGTCGTTCATGAACGATCCGTTCATTGCCTCTGTCACGCGACAAATGAACAAAAGACTCGGAAGGTCAAGTAATTATTAATGTTCCCTGTAAATTACTTTTGACTGCATTATAATGATTTCTTAATTCAGAATATGATCAAGATTGCGTTGGATGGGTTCGGGGAATTTGCCTGTTAAAAGTATAACATTTAAAACCCCTGAAATGACTAGAAAAAAGATTAGTTAATTTTGATGAACGAGATTGAACAATAGAGTCAGTAAAACGATCCGAACTTTCCATCACGGGCGCGCCATGGGGGCGTGGCAGCATCGACGATTCCATTTTTTATTTCGATTTTTGAGTTTGTGAATTAATTTCGATCGATTTCAATTTAAAATCGAAATCGTGACACCCTTAATATATATATATTATTAGGAACACCATACTAATACTGTGTTTGACCCTCTTTCGCCTTCAGAACTGCGTTAATTCTACATGGCGTTGATTCAACAAGGTGCTGAAAGCATTCTTTAGAAATGTTGGCCCATATTGATAGGATAGCATCTTGCAGTTGATGGAGATTTGTGGGATGCACATCCAGGGCACGAAGCTCCCGTTCCACCACATCCCAAAGATGCTCTATTGGGTTGAGATCTGGTGACTGTGGGGGCCATTTTAGTACAGTGAACTCATTGTCATGTTCAAGAAACCAATTTGAAATGATTCGAGCTTTGTGACATGGTGCATTATCCTGCTGGAAGTAGCCATCAGAGGATGGGTACATGGTGGCCATAAAGGGATGGACATGGTCAGAAACAATGCTCAGGTAGGCCGTGGCATTTAAACAATGCCCAATTGGCACTAAGGGGCCTAAAGTGGGCCAAGAAAACATCCCCCACACCATTACACCATCACCACCAGCCTGCACAGTGGTAACAGGCATGATGGATCCATGTTCTCATTCTGTTTACGCCAAATTCTGACTCTACCATCTGAATGTCTCAACAGAAATCGAGACTCATCAGACCAGGCAACATTTTTCCAGTCTTCAACTGTCCAATTTTGGTGAGCTCTTGCAAATTGTAGCCTCTTTTTCCTATTTGTAGTGGAGATGAGTGGTACCCGGTGGGTCTTCTGCTGTTGTAGCCCATCCGCCTCAAGGTTGTGCGTGTTGTGGCTTCACAAATGCTTTGCTGCATACCTCGGTTGTAGCGACTGGTTATTTCAGTCAAAGTTGCTCTTTTATCAGCTTGAATCAGTCGGCCCATTCTCCTCTGACCTCTAGCATCAACAAGGCATTTTCGCCCACAAGACTGCCGCATACTGGATGTTTTTCCCTTTTCACACCATTCTTTGTAAACCCTAGAAATGGTTGTGCGTGAAAATCCCAGTAACTGAGCAGATTGTGAAATACTCAGACCGGCCCGTCTGGCACCAACAACCATGCCACGCTCAAAATTGCTTAAATCACCTTTCTTTCCCATTCTGACATTCAGTTTCGAGTTCAGGAGATTGTCTTGACCAGGACCACACCCCTAAATGCATTGACGCAACTGCCATGTGATTGGTTGATAAAATAATTGCATTAATGAGAAATTGAACAGGTGTTCCTAATAATACTTTAGGTGAGTGTATATATACACAGTACTGTGCACGTTAGTATTTTCATCCCAAAAAAATGTTTTTAAGCCATCTTTTGCTATCTGTCAGTAAGAAATATCCGTTTATTTCCAAACAATCATTTTGCCATTAATAGTAATAGATTTCTGTATGCACCAGGAGTCTGACAACAGCCGGTATGATCTGATCTCACCATCATCGTGTCTATAAAATCTCTATGTATGCTATATTATTGCATATCAATGAATATGATTAAATATTGATATTTTTTTCATTTATTTGCATGTGATTGGAAACAAGAAAAACTATTTTTATTTAAAGCATAGAGCAAATAAACAAATATATATATATATATATATATATATATATATATATATATATATATATATATAAAATATTGTCAAAATGCTTAAAAATATTGAGTAATGATACAAATATTTTATATATTTTATATAAAAATATTCAAATAAAGTCCAGCCCTACTTCTTCCTCCATCTGCTAGTGTTCATTGTGAGCATTGCATTAACCCTGTTGTTAGTTTTCAGTGCGCACGTTGTATATTTTATTGTTTTGTATCCAGTGTGTGTGTGGAATGGGAAATGAGTGGTGTTTTGATAAAAGCACAGGTGTAGAGGTCTTTGCGAGGTGATTGTAAATGTTTTTTCCAGAGGCTAAAGGTCAGTGTGCTACAGCTGAATAATGCCTCGCCGAGCTGGAAACAAGACCAACTGAACAGTGTTCTCACAAATCCTCATTATTATGCAAAGTTTGTCGACTTCCACCTGAAAATGTATTTATGGTGTTGTGTTTATGCCTTATGGATTAATCATGAGCGAGAGGCTTAAATATAAGGAATGGCGGGATATCAAAGCTGGGTGGGATATTTCCTTTGACTGTCGGGAAATTTAGTTATTCGCTGCCGTCCAGAACCTCTGGAAATACGGACAAAATGAGTTGTATGTGAGTCAATGCTGAGATGTTCTCAAAGGGAGAACATGTCAGCAGTAATATATTCATATTCACTCAGAGTTACTGACGTTAAATGAGTTCAGTACAGTGCCATCTGAGAGTTTGGTGATTGGTAAACAAATGTATGTATTTTGAATTAATAATAGAGTTTGCAACCTTCAACAGGAGACTACAGTATGCATGATGCACAAAAGATAATATACGTTTATTATTTTACTTTGGTGAGGATGGACACATTTTATATAGCTTACCATGGTATTTTCATGAACTCTAAGGTATTAGAACACCGTGTCAAAAACCATGTTTTATTCATGCTATATGTTCAGAAGTTTTTTTTAAAGGATTGATGCATGAATGTTAATAGAACAATGATATTTAAATGAACAATAATAGTCATTATAAACGTATAAGAAATAAACACAAGCAAACAATTCAGACAAACGTACAAAAGCAGCACGTCTAGCGTCTCCAAAAACGTCTAAACAAATGTTCAAATAAGCGCTATGTTTATATATAAATTACATATTTGAGGTCTAAACAACTACATTCTTGGCTAAAAAACACTTAAAACTACATTCAGTGTCACAATACTGTAAAGTTGTAGTGGGTTTGCCCCTCCACCATTAACACTTGCTATGAAAAATGCTGCCAGAATAGATCCGGCAGAAACAAGTGGAGTGATATATAATAAGTTGTGAAACGGTTTCCATTATATTAGTTGAATATGGTGAAGGCTCTCAGCCAATCAAATTCCAGATTGTGTTTATATCCTGTGTATTATTCTTATGATTTTTCTTATGATTTTGCTTTTGGATTTCCATATATTTACAAAGTACAATCTATAGCCTAAATAATTTCTTTACATTTTAAAGCATGTTTTATGGTTGAGAAGTGAAGTTTAAACTGAACTATATTAGGTTACTCAGATGTATGTGTGAAAATGCATACATCTGTCCCATGTCACATTAAAAAAATCAATGAATGCAGTTTCCCGCTGCTATAAATCAAGGCCGATTATGGCGGTCGGTTGCCATAGTGACACAGTCAGTCAAAGCTAAAAAAAGCTCCATGTGTGTTACTTTACATAATTTGTCACTTCGGATTTTCCACGTCTCGCTCTGAGACCGAGTGCTCTGCATTATTGAAGACTTTTTAAGACTTTTTAATGTTGAATACCTCAGTGGCAGGCGGGATACGTTACTCCAGCTGCTGATATGGGAAGTGCGCTCGCATACTAATGCTGTCGAGACTGAAGCGCACGCCGTTCCTTCTGAGTGTACACAAGCGCCGAGGGAATCTACAGGGTGGTGTTTCTTCAAATATTTGCTAATGAAATCTCTCTGTGAGCCTGGAGTCTCTGCACGACACGCTGACGATGATTAGATAATCATGAGTTTGTCTACCGGTGCCGTGCTTTTGATTTTCCACAAACAAAATGCAAGATGTGTTTACTGTAAATACATAATGAAAGCCTATAGCAAACAAGAAACTCAATGAAGTAAAATTTCAAATAAAACTCAAATAAATGCAGCCCTGGTAAGCAGAAGAGACTTCTTTCTAAAACATCAAAAAATCTTAATTATTCTAAACTTTTGACCGGTAGTGTGCAGTATAGCTATATATAGGCTAGGCCTACTATAGTTTTGTTGCTCTGTCTGTCAGTGAAGGGCACGTGTGCAGCGTATGTTTCGCTCGACTAGATTAGAGAGAATTAATCTGTCATTTCAGTTTACAAGCGTTTCACTAATGAACCAATTAATGTTTAACACACGAGCCGTGCAGATTACGGGCAATTTATTTGAAAAATGAAAGCACAATTCCAGACGCGCACACACACACACACACACACAGGACGGCAAGAACGAGGGGAGAATAAAAAGAGGGATCTAATACTCAGTCATAATTGTTTTGAGCCTGGATTAGGCTCGGACCACGTAAACCCGAGATAATCGCGTCGTTTCTCGTCTCGCTCGTCTCGAGCTTTAAACTCTCCAGCATGATGAAGAAAGTGTTTGAGTCAAAAGTTCAAACCTAACGGTGTGTCCTTCTCGAATGTGTTTCCAGTGAGATTTCCTAGTGAAGGGTGTCTGATTTTATACATCAGTTTGGACACTGCTATAATATGTGTATATATATATATATATATATATATATATATGGTAAAACTATAAAATTGCTATAGTTCCCATACTGAATACGTTGAAAAGTCCTGCTGAGACATTTCATATAATTCTGGTATGATTGAGATAGTTTTTATTAATATATATTTTTCTTTTTTTATATATAATTTCTGTTTTCACTTTAATTTTAGTTACATTTTTAGTAATTTTGTTGTTTTTTTGTTGTAATTTTTAGTAGCTAGTTATTATTAAGCATCAGAGTTGAGAACAATAAATCTTTTATGTGATGATATTTGAGACGCACGTCGAATGTGGTCTTCGCGATCAAATCTCAGTTTTGGACTACGTTTACTTCCACCCAAATCAGCCGAAACGGATGCTAATCCAGGTGTAAACGTGATCATGTAGAAATCACACTCATTCTCACACAGAATAACAGCAAAGAGACGGGATGCATGATGAAATGCATGTTTTGATCGACTGTGAAATCCAACAAGCTGCTTTGAGGTTCCGCTTCCTCCAAAAGTGCTTTTAAACATTTTCAGGGTATCGCATCACACAGGCCTCCATCTGTTGCCATAGCAACCATACATCTCCCTCAATGATGCCATTCACAGATTATCTCTTCTCTTATACGGTGGCGTTGCATTGGGTGTTTAAACACACATTTGCTAAATCCCCCAAACATGCTTTAAAGAAACTTATTTATCATTTCTTTTCCCTTTTAATTATGCAGCTTTTCTCTAGTGGAGTTTGGAGTATGCAAAGACGCCCGGAGACTTAAAGCGCCCTCAGCCACCTCAGAAGAACAAAGCCACTTCAAAGATTTTAATTTGGGATAAAACCTCATCACACAGACACCAGAGCCGAAGCTGGACGCGTGATGTCAGAAATGAGTATTCTCTCTGGCGGAAATCCATCACGCGTCTGCTCGCGTTTGATAAGCGACGGAGGAAAACCCCCTCGCTCCCCCGGCTGGGCTAAAAATAGCAGGCTATTAAAAGAACGGGGTGGAAAGAGAGAAAGCGAGTGAGTCGGGCTTCCACCCATCAGTCAAGCGTTTACTGCCATTAAAGTGCAAAATCAAGTTTCCTCAGGCTAGCTCGGTTAAAGATGACCTATGCCTTGATTTTGTTTCTGGGCTCTAACAAAATATGTTTTCATGCATCATTTTTTCACATATTTTGACACTGTTGCCACTGCATTTCACTCCACTTTTAGACATACACTTGCAAACTTCCCTAAGCATTTTTTCTCCTGGCCATTTTGAAGTGCGCTCAACTTCGTCAAGTGGACGAGGGACGTTTATTTGGACAGACCCTCGACCCCTTGATTTTGACAGAGGGAGTGAGTCTACTGAACATGTACATCCATGCAGATCCATAGACCACAATGCAACATGATTGTGACATCACAGCAGATCGTGCCTAATTTACCCCCATCCCACACAACTATAGTGTATGAAATCTCAAAAACAGTTTATCAAGTTATTATGGAAGTTGTGTAGAAAATGTAATATGGTGCTGAATGACTACACCAGAAGCGCTCTCTCAGACAGTGCCCGATCCCGAATTCACTTCTCTTTGTGCCTAAATGGACAAATACAGACACAGTTGTCAAAATGCCCATCATGTGGGGTATCTCACGTATATACAGTCCGTTATGGTCGTATTTCACCATGAGAAATCTGGTCACCCTATCTAAATATGATTTTCATTCGTCATTTGGTACCTTTCGCACCATCGGTTGTTCGCACACTTGAACTCCGAGGATCTCCCGGTTCTTGGCTCATTTGGAGTCAGACTTGTTCAGTTAACTAGAGACTCGCTCTAAACGAATCATTGAATCAGTGAGTTGTTGACCACCAAGTCCAATTTGCAAATGAATCATTCGGTGCTATTTGCAAACTGAAGTAAAAAATACTTTGTTACTTTATATAACTGTACCGTATTACTGTATACTTTGTCTACCACTGTAAATAAAGCGGTGAATAATGTTTTTTGCACAAACAAAGCACTCCCGTCACTTCATTGAGGATAAACCACTGGAGTCATATGGATTACTTTAATGATGTCTTTACTAGTTTTTCGAGGCTTAAAAGTGGTAGTTACGTAGCTGTCAATGGAGGGACAGAAGCTCTCAGACTTCATTTGTGTTTTGAAGATGAACGAAAGTCTTACGGGCTTGGAACGACATGAGGGTGAGTAATTAATGACAGAATTTTCATTTTGGGGTGAACTATCCCTTTAAATAAACGTTTACGCCATTGTGGATGGACTTTTTCAATTATTTTGCAGTGCATTCTGGGATTGTGAGGCATACATTAGAATTTGGCCAAAATAATGTATCTTAAAAGACAGCATGTGTTCCTGTCTACCTTATTCTTCGTGTCGAATGTGCACCTCTGAGGCCTTAAAATGCTATGAATGTAGGCAGCTCTGAATGAACACAGCAAATGAAGTTGAACAATATCATTCTGACACTGTTTACACACCAAAAAACAGGCGATGAAGCTGAAATGCGTCAGATGTGGATTTACACTCATGATTGAGCGAGTTTAACCTTCATGAAGGTCTGTTCTCTCCGGGTTGGCTGGGCGTCTGGACGCGGGTCTCATTTTTCTCTGTTGAGGAACACTATTTGTATGCAAATGATCTGGGCTCGCAGGCTGAATCGGGCTCATAATGGGCTTCCATCGATCATCACAGGGGCAAACTTTACAGCGCCAGTATATGATCAGTCTATCAAATGTGCCTTCTGTTACCGGCTGACATTGTGTGGAGAAGAAGAGCGTTTTATCAAAGCAAATGTCCTTGGGCTGCTGGGCGGCTGATAACACACTTCTGTGTGAGAAACACAAAGATTATCGGTCATTCGGCTCACGTAAAGCTTCATTAAAACAACACTGTGAGCATCATGAATCTCGGCAGACAGCGAGTGTGTGTTGCATTGATTTTGAAGTTGCTGGTACAAATTAAAAGATGTTTTGATAGCCAAAACTTTGATTTGTAGTTGCTGAAGTGTGTGAATTTACTGAATCACTTTTGCTCATTTTACCCACATGAGAAAAATCAAATTGATTGCTTTGAATAAGCTGCTTGCTGTGCTGCCATTTATGATTATATGCATTTAAATCACTAAAATTACTAAAATTATGAGCAAGATTAACTGTGAAGTTTGACTTAGAAAGCAATCACAACAGACTGGGTCAACTGACCAATCAGAGCAGAGTAGACCAATCACAACAGACTGGGTCATCTGACCAATCAGAGCTGAGTAGACTAATCACAACAGACTGGGTCATCTGACCAATCAGAGCAGAGTAGACAAATCACAAGAGACTGGGTGATTTTTGGATATACTGGACATAATTTGGGTGAACTTTCCCTTAAATATAGAATTAATTTGAAATGCTTTTGACAGATATGATGTCACACAAGATCGTATTCACTTCTGGTGGGTTCGTGAATATTTGTACATGTTCTGAAGCACATGTGAGTAATGCGTTCTCATGCAAAGGTAGCCCCCATGATGCTAGAAACGAGTTACAGGCCAAAGTTTGATGCTTCGGGTCAAACTCCAACCGTGAGCAATTAAACAATCACAAGTTATAATCAGATTTTTGCAAGAATATTGAGTCTGTCATCACGGACGTAGCTTTGCGTGTGTTTTCTGGCGTGTTGCTCGACGTGCGCGGTCGGCGTCACTCGTGCGCATCAGTTCTCTCGAGTCAGAGCCGTTTGATCCTGAGGACGTAAGGAGAGGCATGTTGTATCTAAGCAACAGGATGGTTGCCAGGTGACAGACACGAGGTCCTGAGAGCAGAAAGGGTGTGTTTGGTGTTTCTTAGGAGGCGAGAGACAAATCGAACTGCCAGTCAAACCGCTGACAGAGATTCGTTTGTGAGCAGTGTGAATCTGAACTCACCTCTGAGATCAGATACGACATGTTAATGGCAAACGGGTTGGGATCATCTTCTCAAGATTGTTCTGACAGACTCAAAGATGCAGCAAAACCTCATCAGAGCCAAGCATTGATCGCCCAGCGTGAGAAACAGATAATAAGCTCTGCTCACAGCCTCCCATGATGCTCTGCTCTGATCTGACCTGACACACACACTATATCACATCTGCAATTGAGTTTGACATCATTATTGTTGGTAATGCTAAAAAAGTTTCTGTTGCCAGCAGATTTTCAATTAAAGGCTTGGACTACTGCGTTGCATTTAAAGTGCCTCAACTATGCTTTTTGCGAATATTACTATATTATTTTTAATGCAGTGTGTAATATATCTGGTCGATATAATGTAAAAGGTCTTCAAAGTTTGATTCTTGTTGCTGACATGTTGAGAAGACTCACACTGGAACTGATACGGTGAAACCGATGCCATTATTACTGTTTGTATCACTGTGTATGAAGTGCAGAGGAAGATCAGGAGGTGAAATTCAGATACAGTAATGTGCGATTGGTGTCCAGCACATGCTGTAAGAGGTAGTCAAATCACAACTGACTAGGACATCTGACCGATCAGAACAGAGTAAACCAATCACAATTGACTAGGACATCTGACCAATCAGAGCAGAGTAGACCAATCACAACAGACTGGGCCATCTGACCAATCAGAACAGAGTAGACCAAACACAACAGACTGGGTCATCTGACCAATCAGAGCAGAGTAGACCAAACACAACAGACTGGGTCATCTGACCAATCAGAGCAGAGTAGACCAATCACAACAGACTGGATCATCTGACCAATCAGAGCAGAGTAGACCAATCACAACAGACTGGATCATCTGACCAATCAGAGCAGAGTAGACCAAACACAACAGACTGGGTCATCTGACCAGTCAGAACAGAGTAGACCTAACACAACAGACTGGATCATCTGACCAATCAGAGCAGAGTAGACCAATCACAACAGACGGGATCATCTGACCAATCAGAGCAGAGTAGAACAATCACAACAGACTGGATCATCTGACCAATCAGAGCAGAGTAGACCAATCACAACAGACTGGGTCATCTGACCAATCAGAGCAGAGTAGACCAAACACAACAGACTGGATCATCTGACCAATCAGAGCAGAGTAGACCAAACACAACAGACTGGATCATCTGACCAATCAGAGCAGAGTAGACCAATCACAACAGACTGGATCATCTGACCAATCAGAGCAGAGTAGACCAAACACAACAGACTGGGTCATCTGACCAGTCAGAACAGAGTAGACCTAACACAACAGACTGGATCATCTGACCAATCAGAGCAGAGTAGACCAATCACAACAGGCGGGATCATCTGACCAATCAGAGCAGAGTAGAACAATCACAACAGACTGGATCATCTGACCAATCAGAGCAGAGTAGACCAATCACAACAGACTGGGTCATCTGACCAATTAGAGCAGAGTAGACCAATCACAACAGACTGGATCATCTGACCAATCAGAGCAGAGTAGACCAATCACAACAGACTGGATCATCTGACCAATCAGAGCAGAGTAGACCAAACACAACAGACTGGATCATCTGACCAATCAGAGCAGAGTAGACCAAACACAACAGACTGGATCATCTGACCAATCAGAGCAGAGTAGACCAATCACAACAGACTGGGACATCTGACCAATCAGAGCAGAGTAGACCAATCACAACAGACTGGGACATCTGACCAATCAGAGCAGAGTAGACCAATCACAACAGACTGGATCATCTGACCAATCAGAACAGAGTAGACCAAACACAACAGACTGGATCATCTGACCAATCAGAGCAGAGTAGACCAATCACAACAGACTGGGACATCTGACCAATCAGAGCAGAGTAGACCAATCACAACAGACTGGGTCATCTGACCAATCAGAGCAGAGTAGACCAATCACAACAGACTGTGATATTTGACCAATTAGAACAGTAAGCTCTCTGAAAGGAGATTGAATCCTTTATTGAACCGTTTCAGACACTGTGAGGAAAGAGCTGATGCTGCAATTATGAGAAAATTAAAGTGTTTGTCACCTATGATGCTTTTAAACCTGTTGTAAGAGACTCCAAAGAAAAAGTAGGAACCTTTAAAATAGCATAATAGGGGTACTTTAATAGTAACGGTATGTAATGTGTATTTGGTAACACTTTACAATAAAGTTTCATTTCTTAACATTAGTTAACTAGAATAAAACAATAACCAATAATTTTTTACAGCATTTATTAATCTTAATTCATGTTCATTTCAATATTTACTATATTAAGATCAAAAGTAGTTTGTTAACATAAATGAATGCACTTTGAACTAACATGATTTTTTTTATTAACCAACATTATCAAAATATAAATGCTGTAAGTGCTGTAACTAAGAATATATTTTTATTTGTTAGTTTGTTAGTTAATGCATTAACTAATGTAAACAAATGAGACCTTATTGCAGTGTTACGGATTATTTCAATAATTAAGGCTTCACATGTGATTTTTTTTTAAATAGATATCACCATACCTACCGTGTGTTTAATCACATTAAGACAATTGCTTTGTATTACAAGTTTTCTGAAATGTTATGTTTAAATTTGTAAATAAGGCATCTAATTAATTAAATATCCAGAACAGAAAACTGAACATGTCTAACCAGTTTAAAAATCTCTTTTTATTACGCCATTACAGTAATCAGAAAATACTGAAAAAATCATAATGTTTGGAATAAAATGCTAAATCTGGCAAATTATATATATATCAGAAAATACTGAATATATATAAATATATATAAATATATATATATATATATATATATATATATATACACACTCACCTAAAGGATTATTAGGAAGACCTGTTCAATTTCTCATTAATGCAATTATCTAATCAACCAATCACATGGCAGTTGCGTCAATGCATTTAGGGGTGTGGTCCTGGTCAAGACAATCTCCTGAACTCGAAACTGAATGTCAGAATGGGAAAGAAAGGTGATTTAAGCAATTTTGAGCGTGGCATGGTTGTTGGTGCCAGACGGGCCGGTCTGAGTATTTCACAATCTGCTCAGTTACTGGGATTTTCACGCACAACCATTTCGAGGGTTTACAAACAATGGTGTGAAAAGGGAAAAACATCCAGTATGCGGCAGTCCTGTGGGCGAAAATGCCTTGTTGATGCTAGAGGTCAGAGGAGAATGGGCCGACTGATTCAAGCTGATAAAAGAGCAACTTTGACTGAAATAACCAGTCGCTACAACCAAGGTATGCAGCAAAGCATTTGTGAAGCCACAACACGCACAACCTTGAGGCGGATGGGCTACAACAGCAGAAGACCCCACCGGGTACCACTCATCTCCACTACAAATAGGAAAAAGAGGCTACAATTTGCAAGAGCTCAGCAAAATTGGACAGTTGAAGACTGGAAATATGTTGCCTGGTCTGATGAGACTCGATTTCTGTTGAGACATTCAGATGGTAGAGTCAGAATTTGGCGTAAACAGAATGAGAACATGGATCCATCATGCCTGTTACCACTGTGCAGGCTGGTGGTGGTGGTGTAATGGTGTGGGGGATGTTTTCTTGGCCCACTTTAGGCCCCTTAGTGGCAATTGGGCATCGTTTAAATGCCACGGCCTACCTGAGCATTGTTTCTGACCATGTCCATCCCTTTATGGCCACCATGTACCCATCCTCTGATGGCTACTTCCAGCAGGATAATAATGTTCCACCATGTCACAAAGCTCGAATCATTTCAAATTGGTTTCTTGAACATGACAATGAGTTCACTGTACTAAAATGGCCCCCACAGTCACCAGATCTCAACCCAATAGAGGATCTTTGGGATGTGGTGGAACGGGAGCTTCGTGCCCTGGATGTGCATCCCACAAATCTCCATCAACTGCAAGATGATATCCTATCAATATGGGCCAACATTTCTAAAGAATGCTTTCAGCACCTTGTTGAATCAATGCCACGTAGAATTAAGGCAGTTCTGAAGGCGAAAGGGGTCAAACACAGTATTAGTATGGTGTTCCTAATAATCCTTTAAGTGAGTGTATATATATATATATATATATATATATATATATATATATATATATTTTATATATATATTTAAAGCCTTTGTAAAATCCTTCAGAATGTAGATTGGAATGAAACTGTAAAGTTTAGTAAATGTAAAGATTTCTCAGTCAAACTTACCGCTTTAAAGATATGTATTTTTAACTACAACCTACTGATGCAGGTTTTCTTTTCACTAGTCTTAAAGAAAATCAAAATTAACCAAAATCTCCAGTGCTTGATAACACTTTTAATCTTACTTTTAGTTATTATTATTATTAATAATAAATATATTATATATATATAAAATATATAATCATAAATAAATAAATAATCCATTTTTGTAAAACACAATGATAAACTTGAGCACGTGTTGTGTCACAGCGCCCTCTGGCGGTCAGTGCTGAAACTCTCACAGCTTCTGCTCGATCAGCATTGAACTCTTTACCATGAGGTTATTGGCTTTTGCTTGCTGTGTTTGTCATTTTGGCTCAGTCTACACAAGAAGATTTTGCCCCAATACCTGATTTATTAGACTACAGTACAGATCTCTTATTATCAAACTTGTTTCAAGGGCTGTATGTAATTGGGTTGCTGCTGACATAGAGTATTGGTTATTTTGAAATATGCAAAAACAAAAAAGCTTGGAAATTCAATGCATCTGTAACAAAGTGTGCAAATATAAACTCCATCCCAGAAAAAAGAGATGGCGTCTTCATATTGATGTTTTCATAAATAGAAATCAAACAATTCTGTTGCCAAAAAGCATTAAATGGAAGTTGTTCCAATGCACATCATCTTGAATTTCAGTTTTTCAGATTAAACCGATTGAGACACTCAAGAGTTTCATTTTGGTTTTTTTAATGATTTTTTTGCCATGCTACAAAAATAGAGTTGGCACTGATGGCAAAGTAATAGTTGTCATTTTTAAGTAACTAAGTTAAGTAATTTAAAAAAAAAAACAATTTACTAAACTGATATCAATATCCAATATATCAAATGCAAATATCAAAACTAGTTTCAGTACAACGTCCGTAATTGTGAAATACTCTCGTAGGAATGTAACCTCTCTCTTTCTCTCTCTCTCTCTCTCTCACACACACACACACACACACACACACACACACACACACACACACACACACACACACACACACACACACACACACACACACACACGTAATGCATCATTCAGTTCCTCAGATTTGCCAAATGATCTTGATTTATGCAGTTATTTCATTTGCACTGATTTGTTGCTAAAACTACTGAATGTCATTTTTTACATGTGAACGTTCCTATATTTGCACACTCTCTCAAAAAGGTAGAAAATAACATGATAATAATGCAATAAACTTTACAATAGAAGCTTTACATAAGCCGGATGTCTTGAACAGTCCTCCACTCGCCGTAAACAGATTTGTCTTTTGTTGAAACCCTTAAGAACATTGGAGTGCGTTCAGACGAGCGATACAATCACATTTGCAGCACCGCACAATCCTCCAGGTCCTTCTGAAACCGCGTGATGCACGGGTGTTTACGATCAACACACTGCAAGATTTACAACACTGATGCGTTTATCAAATACTTGAAGAAATCAGGCCTATAATCATTAATACATTTAAGTGTTTGATAGGGATGCACCGATTCAGTGTCTCTGATTGCTGTTTTTATATTATGGATCTAGTTTTTTGTTTGATGTGTAAAAAAAGTACAATAAACCTCTAATCTTAAAATTTTGCTCTTTTGAGTAAAATTTGATATTTTAATGTTTGTAACGCCATAGGCTGCACATATATTTCCAATATTGACCAATACATTTTTTAAAAACAAAGTAACCTGTCCAATGAAAATATTTAAATTATTATTTATTTATTTAAGAAACGTGTCTAAGTTCAAGGGAAAATAAGCCCTGATTTTATAGGTTTCCAGTTTTGGTCATAGGAGAATATTTAAAAATTATATATATTTTTTTTAGAAATCTGTTTAAATTTGAGGTAAAAAATAAGCCCTGATTTGATCTGCTTCTAATACTGGCCAATTATTGGGAAATATATATATATATATTTGTAACCTGTCAGGAAAATATTTAAGTTATTATTATTATTATTTTAAGAAGTATGTTAAAGTTGGGGAAAAAATAATCCATGATTTTATCGTATTCTTATATCGGGCAATAGTTGCAAGAAATAAAAAAAAAATTAACCTGGTAAATATAAAAATTATTATTATTTTAAGAAACTTTTAAGTTTGGCCCGAAATATGGCCTGATTTTATATACCAATATTTCATTTTAAGAAACATGTTTTAAGTTGAGGGAAAAATAAGCCAAGATTTCATCTGCTTCCAATATTGTCCAATAATTAAAATAAGGTAAAATTGTCCATTACCGACATAATCACTGATAAATAATCTGTAATATTATTAAATGCACAGATTCTACACCTGAAAACCCTTTTAAACCTGCACCTGTAGCACTAAACACTTCAAACATCAGTGTTTCTTAGCAACTGAGAGCCAGGAGAAAGAAAAGAGGCGCTCAGACACACTGGAGTCTATCCGGCGGGCAGTGAAGCGTGTCTTTGGTCGACAGACGTGAGCGTGCAGCTGAAAACACACACACTTGCGCTCTCGTTTGGGATCACGCTAGCAGAAGGGCTGTGGAGTGAGAGTGAGTGTTTAAAGTGACTGCAGTGAACCATGTGATTCTAGAATACCGTAGCGAGCATCTTTTATTGCTCTCAAGTGCAAAATGAGTGACTTACATCAATGAAGTAACCACATAACAGACGTATCTCGAACACTTGGATATTTTTGAAAAGGAGAGAAAAACATCACAGCATTGATGAATGAGGTCTGGTAAACCGTTTAGTGTACCTGTAAACCGTTTTCCTCATCTGTACCTGTTTCAGACCTGCGTCAATAGAGTACATATACCGGTACTTAAACTGAGTGAATCTCACAAAACCTGTCACGCATAGATCATATTTCATCCTGAATCTAAAGAAATACAAGCTTATATTTGCATAACGAATTTTTTTTAAAACCATTTAAAGCACATTATCATACATAAATTCATACCCGGGTTTGTGAAGAGGAGGAGGAGGAGATCAACTCTAATAATACTTATTAAAGCTCCAGTAGGTAACTTTTGTAAACAAATATTTGTTAAAACTGTCATTATGTCCTGACAGTAGTATATGAGACAGATAATCTGTGAAAAAAATCAAGCTCCTCTGGCTCCTCCCTGTGGTCCTATTGCCATTTGCAGAAATAAACCGCTTCCGGTCAGAAACAACCAATCAGAGCCAGGAGGAATGTCTTAGCAGTGGCAATCACGCTCGTTTACGCGCTGATCACCCCTCTCTTGCACAGCGCGAGCGCGAACCGTCGTTCGTGACTCTCCTGTTCAAACTCGCTCATCCAAATGAACAAATCTTTTTTCGAGTCATTTCGAAAAAAGATTTGTTCATTTTGAACGAGTCTTTTTCTAAATCATTTCGTTCATTCAACGAACGAAATGACTCGAAAAAAGATTTGTTCATTTTGATGAACGAGTTCGAACAGGATCACGAACGTGCATCACAGAACAGCATTTGTGCTTATAAAACTTAAAGTTTTGTATTTATTTTTGAAATGACCGATCGTTTCGCAAGATAAGACCCTTATTCATCGTCTGGTATCGTTTAAAGCCCTTTGAAGCTGCACTGAAACTGTCATTTGGTCCTTGAAACGTTTGTGTCCTATTGAAGTCCATTATATGGAGAAAAGGCCTGGAATGTTTTGATCAAAAACCTTAATTTCTTTTCGACTGAAGAAAGAAAGACATGGACATCTTGGATGACATGGGGGTGAGCAAATTATAGGCAAACGTTTTTTTAAAAGTGAACTAATCCTTTAACGTTATCTTACTAGCTAAATAACTTATAGAAAGAGTGCAACGTTATAAAGTTACATGTATTGCAAAATACATAATGATTTGAGGACCAAGTTTGTAGTCAAAGTATGGGCAGGCCATAGTCAATGTAAAGCATATTGTTGATGTTACGTCCCTATTAGTGAATGTTCCATAACTGTTTATAATCCGCCGTCATCGGTGGTCCTGCTTACTAGCCTGCGCGTTCAAGGCAGGCTCCGCTGTGGGGGAGGAGCTGTGGGGGGAGGAGCTGTGGGGGAGGAGCTGTGGGGGAGGAGCTGTGGAGGGAGGAGCTGTGGAGGGAGGAGCTGTGGGGGAGGAGCTGTGGAGGGAGGAGCTGTGGGGGAGGAGCTGTGGAGGGAGGAGCTGTGGAGGGAGGAGCTGCGGGGGGAGGAGCTGCGGGGGGAGGAGCTGCGGGTGGAGGAGCTGCGGAGGGAGGAGCTGCGGAGGGAGGAGCTGTGGGGGAGGAGCTGTGGAGGGAGGAGCTGTGGAGGGAGGAGCTGTGGGGGAGGAGCTGTGGGGGAGGAGCTGTGGGGGAGGAGCTGTGGGGGAGGAGCTGCGGGGGGAGGAGCTGCGGAGGGAGGAGCTGCGGGGGGAGGAGCTGCGGAGGGAGGAGCTGTGGGGGAGGAGCTGTGGAGGGAGGAGCTGTGGGGGAGGAGCTGTGGAGGGAGGAGCTGTGGGGGAGGAGCTGTGGAGGGAGGAGCTGTGGGGGGAGGAGCTGTGGGGGAGGAGCTGTGGGGGGAGGAGCTGCGGGGGGAGGAGCTGCGGAGGGAGGAGCTGCGGAGGGAGGAGCTGTGGGGGAGGAGCTGTGGAGGGAGGAGCTGTTGAGGGAGGAGCTGTGGAGGGAGGAGCTGTGGAGGGAGGAGCTGTGGGGGAGGAGCTGTGGAGGGAGGAGCTGTGGGGGAGGAGCTGTGGAGGGAGGAGCTGTGGAGGGAGGAGCTGTGGAGGGAGGAGCTGTGGGGGAGGAGCTGTGGGGGGAGGAGCTGCGGGGGGAGGAGCTGTGGAGGGAGGAGCTGTGGAGGGAGGAGCTGTGGAGGGAGGAGCTGTGGGGGAGGAGCTGTGGAGGGAGGAGCTGTGGGGGAGGAGCTGTGGAGGGAGGAGCTGTGGAGGGAGGAGCTGTGGGGGAGGAGCTGTGGGGGGAGGAGCTGTGGGGGAGGAGCTGTGGAGGGAGGAGCTGCGGGGGGAGGAGCTGTGGAGGGAGGAGCTGTGGAGGGAGGAGCTGTGGGGGAGGAGCTGTGGAGGGAGGAGCTGTGGGGGAGGAGCTGTGGAGGGAGGAGCTGTGGGAGGAGCTGTGGAGGGAGGAGCTGCGGAGGGAGGAGCTGCGGGGGGAGGAGCTGTGGAGGGAGGAGCTGTGGAGGGAGGAGCTGTGGGGGAGGAGCTGTGGAGGGAGGAGCTGTGGGGGAGGAGCTGTGGGGGAGGAGCTGTGGGAGGAGCTGTGGAGGGAGGAGCTGTGGGGGAGGAGCTGTGGAGGGAGGAGCTGTGGGAGGAGCTGTGGAGGGAGGAGCTGCGGAGGGAGGAGCTGCGGAGGGAGGAGCTGTGGAGGGAGGAGCTGTGGGGGAGGAGCTGTGGAGCGAGGGCTGTAGCGCAGCAGAGAGCAAGGGGTTGGACCTGTAAGTTGTGCTTGTTCAAATTTTCAGGCTAAGTCAAAATTTTCTCAAAACTCCCTACTGCAGCTTTAATACTCTTTAAATTTTTCTAAAAAATAATAATAATAATAATTGGAATCAGCGGTTCAATTTTTAAACAACTTCAATGTTTATAACAACCCTAAATCATAAAATTACTGAAAAATGAGGATTCAAACAACTTTAGAGTTCAATTAATACAGGTTTTGGCAAAAACAAAAAGTTTTATAAAATGATAAACCTTTAAACCATTTTTTAAGAAAAGGGTAATAATATTCTGAAATATAATTACAACTTCTATTTGAATACATTTTAAAATGTAATGTATTCCTGTGAGGCAAACCTCAATTTTCAGCATCATTACTCCAGTCTTCATTGTCCCATGATCATTCAGAAATCATTTGAATAATTTTGAGCCATTTATCATTTACCAATGTTGAAAACAGTTTTTGCTGCTTAATATTTTTTGTGGAATGTTTCTTGAGCAGCAAATCATCATATTAGAATGATTTCTGAAGGATCATGTGACACTGAAGACTGAAATAATGATGCTAAAAAAATTCAGCTTAGATCATAGGAATAAATTACAATTTAAAAATATATTCAGATAGAAAAGTTATTTTAAATCGTAAAAATATTTCACAATTTAATTTTTTCTGTATCTTTAGTCAAATGAATGCAGCCTTGGTGAGCATGAGAATAACATTAGTGTATATATGTGTATGTGATTAAATGTGATGATTTCGATTTTTAGGATCCACATTAGCTTCTTTTTTATTGCAATACACCAGTTAAAATTTACAACACTCCACATATGCTGTATAAAAATACGACCTGAACCGACAGGTTTGTTGGTATGAAAATAGGGTAAATGTGGAATATAATTATTTATTTATTTAGATATCACAGTGAAATGTGACCTGACAGGTTTTCGTGAGATAAACTCCTGCATTCTGGGATGAGTAAACCGACTGGTTTGCTGGATCAGTGCTGGTCGGGTCACATGGGCAGGTCGGTGCTGTTGTGTCGAGTTTTCCTGGATGTGCCGTCGTCCCGTGGCTGTGCTTTCTGCAGGCTGGACATGGCAGCCGTGCGCTCAATGTCGATGACGGCGTACAGCTCAGTCCGGCGTGTGGGGGTGGGTGGTAAGGGTGTGGTGGGTGTTTTTGGGGTGTGAGGTCCACTGGAGTCCGACACTTTGTCCATTTCCACCTCAATGTAGTTGAGCTGCCGGAGCGGGTCGCCCGCCCCGAGCCTTCGGAGGTCGAAGCTGAATACGGTGGGCTGAGTGCTGGAGCAGTGGAGTTTGTGCGCGCTGAGCGGCACCGTGACGTTCTCCGTGTTGACGTAGTTGTGCTGGGGATCGAGGGAATGGAAGCCGTTCAGAGAGGGCGACTTGAGATCGTCCTCGTCCTCCGCCTCACTGTTGGTTTTGCGTGTTTCCCACACGGGCGGCAGCGCGGGCAGGTTCTCGTAGTTGAGCAGCGCAGTCCGCCGTTGCGCTGAGTTGTTGGCGTTGTGGGCGTCGGGAAGCGGTACAGGAGGTCTGTTTCGTCTCGCTCCGGACCCGGCGGGTGCGACCACGCCGTTTTGCTGCTCGTGGGGCGTCTCTTTGCGCTCATCGCTATCGTAACCGGTGTCACAGTCTGTCGCAAGGCCTGTGCAGCCATTCACTGTCTTTGCAGGAGAAGTGGCGTTATCTGTACTAGAGCCGGCCACTCCTGCGTCCTGCTCGCCGAGATCTTGCGGGCTCTCCTTGAGCAGCATCTGTCTCTGGACAGGCGTAGGGCCCAAAACAAACTTTACACCCTCTGAGTCCAAAACCACGTGCGGCTCAGTCTCATTAGCCGACGTTGGGATTGCGCTCTCGGGATTGGACGTCCGGAGCTCCAGAGGGGCATGGCCACCGCTACGACAGCGCCGCTCCTCTTGTAGACCCGTAGTGTTGACGTAAGTGTGCACCTGCACAGACAGCACATTCATCAGAAGAAAAATATGAATTACGAGTTTTACATTTTCTCATAAAAATGCGAGGAGTGCTTGTACGCACAAAACCTGCTTTAATAACATTTCATTAAATTTTTCATTCAAAACATTCATTAACGGTCAAAAGTTTAGAAACATTACTATTTTTAATGTTTTTAAAAGAAGTCTTATGCTCACCAAGCTGCATTTATTTGATTAAAAAATCAGCAAAAAACTGTAATATTGTGAAATATTATTACAATTTAAAATAATGGTTTTCTATTTTAATATACTTTAAAATTTAATTTATTTCTGTGATGCAAAGCTGAATTTTCATCAGCCATTACTCCAGTCTTCAAAGTCACATGATTCTTCAGAAATCATTCTAATATGCTAAGAATTAGCCTTCATTCTAATAAAGTGTTAGCCTGTGTTTTTAAAGTGAAGTGCGTCTGCGTACCGCTTCATCATTGAGCAGCAGTGGGTGTGTTGATTCCTCCCCTACTGATGGTAACCTAGTGCTGCCCACTGAAGGATGGCGACTCGAAGGGCGCGAGGACGCGTCGCCAAATGACGGGTAACGGACGATTCCATTGGCTACTGTTGGGACAGAGTAACCAGGAGCTGTAGAGAGAGCGATTGAAGAGTAAGTAAGAGAGTCCAATATGAATGTGAGGTTTGGAAGTGTGTCTGTTCTTACTGGTGGGAGTGTGTGGCGTCACTGGAAGCTCAGGCTCCAGCACTGGTTCCTCCACAACACTGATGCTGTTGTTGTGCATGATGTCCTGCAGCATGTTAAAGATCTCCTCGGCCCGTACACACTTGAACGCGAATATCCCTGAAGAGGAGTGAAGAATGAATGGGATTGACACATAAAGCAACAGATTCAGATTCAGATTATTTTATTTAATGTCAGCATTCAAAGCTATTTTCATGGCAAAAATTCCATTACAAAAATACAAATACCATATAAATACAATAAAAACAAAACAAATATAAACAACAAGTCATATTATACAATATATTTTTTAAAATTAACACATGATAAAAAATCCAAAACCTTTTCAGGCATAATCTCATTAAATATGTCCTTCAATGAAGTAACTTCATAAAAGAGCATTCTGCTTGCGTTAAGTCCAGGACAATCTTATAAAATATGTTTGACAGATAAAGGAATTTTACAAAACAAACATAAAGTTGGGTCTTCACCTTTAAGCAAAAAAGCATGGGTCAAACTTGTGTGCATAAAGCAACAAATATCAGTCATACAGTAAAAGCAGATCTGATGGAGAGACTGAGTAAGCTGGTGAGTCTCACCTTGACCGGTTTGGCAGCGCCGGCCGCTCTCAAAGGAGAAGAGGTTGGAGTCGTAGCCATATCGACGCAGGCAGAGGTAGGGCCACTTAACGGCGTCACGTTTGCGCGTGTGCAGAATGAGCTCCTCCTCCGTTAACTCCATCACGCCCGAGCCCAGCTCATTACCATCATCATCCACGTTTATCACCTGCAAACACACACACCACTTTCAGCATCTGCACACTTCTAAACTCTAAATCATGTGTTAAAATAAATAAATGAATTTATTTGAGGGTTTTTTGGGTCACTACATAATTCCCATATTACACTGTTATTTCAGAGTTTTGGGATTATTTGTAATTTTCCTACTAGAATGATGCGTCTGAACTTCTGCCTGGTAGTAAATGTATATGGCATAGTAAGAATCTGGCCTCAGTTAACACACGTTTTTCCATAGACACACACAGAGGCATCTTGGGTAAAGTAAGAACAGTTTCTGATCCTCTGAGAACACAAGAGCTGATTTATTTTCTTATTAGAGCATTGAATGATTTGGTACATTAACAAAAATGAGAATTTACTCTCTGTAAGGCATGGAATCTGTTGACCGCAATACATGTGTGACAGACAGATATTTTCAGACCGTTTCGTTGCTCACTTTAAATTTGTTGTGATGGTTGTCAGGGATGATCTCTTTATCGGGACAGCTACAACAGCTCCCCATGGCGCCTTTAACACACCATTGGCCCCCTGTGCAAAAGAATAGATGTGCGGAGAGAAACAGTTGAGATGGAAAAGTACAGGGAGATATGAAGAGAGAAAATAAAAACATTTGAGAAACATCACACATGTTGTGCTTGCTATGCTGTTGTTCATTTAGAGGAGGGTAAAGCCAAAACATCCATCTGTCCCAATTCTGTAGATGTGTGTTAACTGTGATCGTCCAGCAGAGCGCGCTCCAATGCTCACCTACATCCAGCCATCAACAGTTCTGCTTCACAGCTCAACATCGCACTTCCAGCATGTGTGCGTGTGAGGGAGAGAGATCAGCTTCCTGTGGAGGCAAAACACACAAAACAAACTTATGAACACTTTTGTTATCATGCATATACTGTAATTTTCGTTGGATGAAGCACAGAGCCATACTTTCCCATCTCTGGCATAGTTAAACTCTACCGAGTCGTCAGAGATGAGTAGTATATATAAAGAGATCAGAGATGTACACATAAAATACTAAGTTCAGGATAAACTCAAAAAAATATTTTTTTATGTTGTAAATAAAGATTTTACAAGAAAATACTATTTCAGTCTTTCTACTACAAAATTTTACGTTTAATTCAATGTTTTGCTTGCCGTTTCTTTGTAATTGTGAAATAACTAGCAATTCCTGAGTGAAAATTGTTTCAAAGCAAATCCAGTTTTTTTCTAGTGTTGAGGATTTAAAACAAGCGTAAGCAAAGACCGGATTCTGACTCGGGTGCCCCGGCCGCCCTGCACATTTATAATTCATGCACACACTTCCTTTACATGAACATCAAGAAATACTTCCCAGATCATAACAGCTGTTTTATTTCGAATACCATTTTCATCGGTTTAAACGAAAGAATGTTTTTTGTGTTGTACACTTGATCTTGCTGCTTTTGTTGCCCCCTGATTTCTCTTTCTGTGATCAATAACATTGCGACTTACATCATTTGAGTCATTAAGCGGTCATGCACTCCAGCTACATGAGTGATATATGGATGATGTGTGAAACTCATCTGTCTCAACTGTATAATTAGGCTAGTTTAAGGTTCAGGGGTTGATCAGATGCATTTCTTAAGAGCCTTTTACTTAGACGTGTCCTTGCGTTTAAAAACTGCTGGACTAAATGCAACGGCATCTTTAAAAAAGGCCCCGTTTACACCTGGTATTAAGATGCGTTTGGGTCGCTGGGATCACAAGTAGACGAGGGAGACACAGTCCCGTTTACACCTGGGGGCTCATTTATAAAACGGTGCGTAGGATCCTTACTAAAAGTGTACGTGCGCCAGAAAGCTAAAAATGGCATACGCAAAAAAATATTCAGACTTATAAAACCATGCGTACGCCAGAACCTGCGCAGAATTAACTTTATAAATCCCAGTTAGCGGAAGACTGTGCACACATGCGTCTCCTCCCCGAAACAACCATATATGGAGCTTACAATGCCTAGTTTTACTATGCATATCCTCATCTGCATATCATTTGCATATTATTATTTATCCATGTGATAACATGTTTAACGGTACAAGACATTAGGAAAATATGAAATGCGGATGTGGTCACATTAGTTACATTAATAAAAACTAGCAGCCTATCCTTGCCTTGTTTTTGAATAAATAAACCAAATAGTATAGAATACATTTCGGAGAAAGTTTTTCTTAATCTTTTCCACTGGCCAAAGAGTATTTTTAATTGATTTATGTTTTTAATGGAAACAGATAGACCTTGCTGTGAATTATTTGCACGAAACCATTTTCTCAGACAATCTGCTATTATCATAAGCAATTATCTCTGTAGTTAAACATTAAAACACAGCATGCCAGAGGAAACGGGTTCGAAAGCATTGCATCCACAACAAATATTTCTATTTATTGAATATAAAAAATGTTGTAACTTCTCAGTAATGATTTCATGTAATTTAAGTGTTTAACTACATTAATCAGAATGGCATATTTAATCTAAATCATTGTTTTATTTATTTAAACTGTTATTGTGAACATGCACTGTATTTATGATTAGGACTTATAATGAAGATTTACGGTTTTAGATAGGCTATATATGCGTCAGTTTCACTAAACGGCCCAACGCGCTCGCTGACGTGGACATTTAAGAAGGGATGGATGTTTGCTTCATGTGATAGGCTTGGTGAGTGAAATAATATTTGTATTATCTTTCTGTATATGTATAATTTTCTTTAGATTTTCTGTCTAAAAGTGACCAAAAAGACATGACTTCAGCTCACCATCGGTGTCGCCAAACTGCTCCATCTCCAAAATGTTTGTACGCATGGGTCAGAGTTTGCGTGCAGGTGCGCAAATTTTCCCGTCGAGTTTGTTTTTATAAATCACAACTTGTGCGTCGTAAGTGGCGTACGCCTCTTTCAGGGGCTGTTTTGTGCGTACGCAGTGGTCATAAATGAGGATCCCGGTGTTTTAATCCATTTCTTTTGTCCACTTTCATCCTCTTCTGTTCTGATTTCTTCAAGGGGAGGGTCCATGGGCGGGTAAAGCTGTATCAGCTTTTTCAGATCTTTCGATCTAATGGACAAAACAAGCTCGCGCAATTTATGAATGAGATGAGACGAGACGTTTGTGCTTGGTACGTTTCTCATCTTCAAACCAAACTTGGGTCTTCAGCGCTTCCCGTAATGTTTAGGCATTATGTCAGTAGGCGGAGAGTAGACGGTCTTTTGCGGCTGTTCGAACACATTTGACCACATGAGCGTCTCTATGAAAGCAATCCGCTCGAATATGTTTACGTCTACCTCTGAAAGTGGTTGAAAGTGGACAAGCTCAAAACATTTAAGACCCTGTTTACACCTGTATTTAGTAGGCCTATGCTCAGAATATCGATACAACGATACATCGTCATGAACCCCTGCAGTGCGCGTATCTGCTGTATCGATACTGTTGTGCTTTTGAATGTAGCCAATTCAGGGCTCGAATTTCAGCAAGCCTTCAGAATTTCAGAATTTTTTGCGAGTATTACGCATTATTCTAATCATTCATGAATGTAGACGAGGTCTCCCACTTATAATGCGGGAAATTCCCTCAAACATTGATTGAGTGTCCAGCTGTGCCGCGTCTTCTGTCTCTCAAAATGGGTTGCTCAAGGCAAGCGTTAAACGCGCTGAAGGCGGTGATACTACACCTAAAAGGGTAGGAGTTGGGACATGACGGAATATTCACTTGCATATTCGGGCGAGCATTGCAATGTCACTTAAGTTTACCATTCGCTCGTCTTTTTAATTCTTACTACGCTAAACTATTCAGTACTCGCACGCTCTCTCTTAGAGATGGTTTTCTCGGCATGCTTAAATAAGAGTAAAGCCGCCTCACAAACAGCCTGTGAGTAACAAAAGTTCTTTTTCACGGATTATATCGCTTTTACAGCGAAAAACAAGCAAAATGATGTAAAAAATGACGGTCTTGGTGAGTATCCAACTAGGGCTGTGTTGAAAAAATCGATTCACCAATTCTGAATCGATTTTCATATTAATTTCTAAAGATCGATCCGTAACTCAGAGGATCGATTTAATAATAGGCCTACATTTTCCCCGTTAACTTTAACTTGCCGCGTCATTGAATTCACGCATACACGCGAGGTGGAAGGACATTACAACAACGAACAAGGCGGTCAGTAACGTTAAGCAAGCGGTTGCTTTGAAAACTCCAGAAACGCTCAAAGCTGCGATCTGGCACCATTTCGGGTTTAGAACAAGCAATGCAGAGAACGAATTGACAAAAGCAAAGCAATTTGCAAAGCCTGCCAAATGGAGGTGAAGTATTGTGGAAATGCTACTAATCTCAGGAACCACATGATGCGACATCATCAAGACATTATATCCAAGCCCGCCACCGGACCGCAACAGATGACACTGAAAAAAACTCTACAACTGGAAACTAATTCTGCACGCTCTGTCAAAATAACTGAGGCGAATGCGGGCTTCATTTGCAAAGGTATGCGCCCGTATTCTGTTGTTGAGAACGTGGGATTCAGGAGGCTAATGAAGGTAATGGAACCAAATTATGTCATTGTGTCAATGCTTTTTTCAAAAACACTTATCTAAATCTCGAAGATCGGATCAGATCAGATCGAATCGAATAATGATAATCGATTCAAGATCTTGAGAATCGGAATCGAATCGATTCTTGAAATTTGAATCGAAACCCAGCCCTATATCCAACACAGTCGGTTATGTCTTAAATAAGCATAAAATGCATGTGATGTGACAGTATAATGAAAACAGGATCCGTGCACTGGCTCTTAAAGTGACAGCAGCCAAATGTGTTAGTGTTGTCAAAAATATTGATATTTCGATAAATATCCACACTGAAATATCTGAACGGTACCAATACTAATCTCCCGAAGTATCGATACACCGATACTAGCCGAGCGGTCACTTTCACTTCTCTCCAAAGGCGCGTTGACAAACACCACACGTGACGCACTCGTCTCATTTGCTCTGGCTAAATAGCAAAAGTGAATGGAAAGATGGCGAGTGCGGAGGCCCCGCGACCGGCTTTGGTTGATTGATAAAGAACACGCGAGCGGGGATGTCGGAGAATAGCGTGGACGCGCGTAAAAACACACTGCAAGCGGGCATGTCGGAGAATAGCGTGGACGCTCGTAAAAACACACTGCGAGCGGGCATGTCGGAGAATAGCGTGGACGCTCGTAAAAACACACTGCAAGCGGGCATGTCGGAGAATAGCGTGGACGCTCGTAAAAACACACTGCAAGCGGGCATGTCGGAGAATAGCGTGGACGCGTAAAAAACACACTGCAAGCGGGCATGTCGGAGAATAGCGTGGACGCTCGTAAAAACACACTGCAAGCGGGCATGTCGGAGAATAGCGTGGACGCTCGTAAAAACACACTGCAAGCGGGCATGTCGGAGAATAGCGTGGACACGGGTAAAAACAAACTGCGAGCGGGCATGTCGGAGAATAGCGTGGACGCTCGTAAAAACACACTGCAAGCGGGCATGTCGGAGAATAGCGTGGACGCGCGTAAAAACACACTGCAAGCGGGCATGTCAGAGAATAGCGTGGACTCGCGTAAAAAACACTGCAAGCGGGCATGTCGGAGAATAGCGTGGACGCGCGTAAAAACACACTGCAAGCGGGCATGTCGGAGAATAGCGTGGACGCGCGTAAAAACACACTGCAAGCGGGCATGTCGGAGAATAGCGTGGACACGCGTAAAAAACACTGCAAGCGGGCATGTCGGAGAATAGCGTGGACGCGCGTAAAAACACACTGCAAGCGGGCATGTCGGAGAATAGCGTGGACGCGCGTAAAAACACACTGCAAGCGGGCATGTCAGAGAATAGCGTGGACTCGCGTAAAAACACACTGCAAGCGGGCATGTCGGAGAATAGCGTGGACACGCGTAAAAAACACACTGCAAGCGGGCATGTCGGAGAATAGCGTGGACGCGCGTAAAAACACACTGCAAGCGGGCATGTCGGAGAATAGCGTGGACTCGCGTAAAAACACACTGCAAGCGGGCATGTCGGAGAATAGCGTGAACGCGCGTAAAAACACACTGCAAGCGGGCATGTCGGAGAATAGCGTGGACGCGCGTAAAAACACACTGCAAGCGGGCATGTCGGAGAATAGCGTGGACGCGCGTAAAAACACACTGCAAGCGGGCATGTCAGAGAATAGCGTGGACGCGCGTAAAAACACACTGCAAGCGGGTATGTCTGAGAATAGCGTGGACTCGCGTAAAAACACACTGCAAGCGGGCATGTCAGAGAATAGCGTGGACTCGCGTAAAAACACACTGCAAGCGGGCATGTCGGAGAATAGCGTGGACACGCGTAAAAAACACACTGCAAGCGGGCATGTCGGAGAATAGCGTGGACGCTCGTAAAAACATACTGCAAGCGGGCATGTCGGAGAATAGCGTGGACGCGCGTAAAAACACACTGCAAGCGGGCATGTCGGAGAATAGCGTGGACGCGCGTAAAAACACACTGCAAGCGGGCATGTCGGAGAATAGCGTGGACGCGCGTAAAAACACACTGCAAGCGGGCATGTCGGAGAATAGCGTGGACGCGCGTAAAAACACACTGCAAGCGGGCATGTCAGAGAATAGCGTGGACTCGCGTAAAAACACACTGCAAGCGGGCATGTCAGAGAATAGCGTGGACGCTCGTAAAAACATACTGCAAGCGGGCATGTCGGAGAATAGCGTGGACACGCGTAAAAACACACTGCAAGCGGGCATGTCGGAGAATAGCGTGGACGCTCGTAAAAACATACTGCAAGCGGGCATGTCGGAGAATAGCGTGGACGCGCGTAAAAACACACTGCAAGCGGGTATGTCTGAGAATAGCGTGGACTCGCGTAAAAACACACTGCAAGCGGGCATGTCGTTTTTTCAACGTAATTTATAAAGTTAACATAATCTGACTGAGGAATCATAGACAAGTAAATATTGTAACTGTAGTCAAATGTAAATTAACTTGTGCCAATTTAACTTCATTCAAAAATTATTAATTAATTCTGCAATTTGCCTTCATTAGCGATTATAATCAATTTGATTACACAGATACTAATTAAACTAAACTGAGCTAGACAATGCAATCTCTGAATTAAATAATGAAATGCCTTAATCTGTTTAATCTTATTATTATACATTACTGACACTCTATCCTCCAATTTGATACTGTTAAGTGCTTTGACACAATCTGTATTGTTAAAAGCAATATATAAATAAAGGTGACTTGACTTCATGCCAATCCAGTGAGCATTGTTTCCGCGTGTGATGCACGCACGTTTGCGTTTAAATCTGTTCATCAAATTACGTTAATGTATTAACCAGCATTTATGGCCGATGAAAAATGCATTTGTTACAGTATATTTTAATCTTTGATAACAGTAGGTAATAAAAACACAATGGATCATGTTAGCTCTGGTCCAATGAAAAAATATTAACAGATAGAACTCAGGACATTTTTGTTCATGTAAAATATACCTTATTGTCATGTTCTAGACTTGTTATATTTAGCTTTAAATAAAAAAAAAGACTCCCTTAATATTGTGGCAGTTTTTTTCTCTGTGGTATCGAATATCGATATTTTTCAAGGTATCGTATCAAAGTTAGAAATTCTAGTATCGTGACAACACTAATATGTGTCTGTCATTAATATTGTTGTAAAAACAACAAAAGATAGCTTTAATTATAAGGAATCTGGATTTATAGTCGATTTATTTAATTTAGTCAGGACTAAAATACTACCCAATGTTATTTTACATTTAATTACTTTATTAAGTTCTTAATGCTAAACCTATTCAAAAACTTTTCTCTTTATTGGTAGGCTCTTTATTCAATTGTATTTATGTTTAAAATGATTTCAACATAATGTAAAGAAATTACTGTGTTTGGTACACATTCCAACATTTATTTAATTTAACTCTCATTGTTTTTTAATTATAAAAACTAAACAGTTTTTCAGTTATCACAACTGTTATAACACTGTTTATTCAATAAAGATATTACTGTTACTAAACTCTGCTCAAAAGAAATTAAAATTCCAAATTGATCCATATCGTGATACGTATCGTATCGTGGCTTTAGTATCGTGACATTGTTGGTGATACACAGCCCTAGTATTTAGTGTCGTCCACTTGTGATCGGATTGACGAAAACACTTCTTAACACCAGGTGTAAACAGGGCCTGAAAAACCTGACAACTTCACACATTTAGCAGATGCTTTATTTAAATCAACTTCCAAAAGAGAAGCAAAAGCGGACAACATGATCAATGATGGAAAATTGCCCCAAAACTACAAGCATTCATAGCTCAACCTTTAACAAAAAAGGCAACAGATGATTTTAAATAAGAATTTGCAGCATGACCTAAAGCTCAGTTCATTATCGCCACTCATGAGGATGAAACGTGAATAATGCATGAGCTGCAGTAAAGCTCTGCTCTAGTTTACAGTTCATCTTCCTGCAGGAAACAAACCGCTCTTTCACTCACATTATCACTCATCATACATGGTAAAATGGTTTAAGTAAGCCACGCACACACACACACTCTGACTCGCTCAGGCTACAAAAGTCAATCTTCGGAGTCTGCACACCTTGTTATACGTCACACCACAAAATTAAGTCAGCACTGCAGCGCTCGGTTTTTCTTCTATATTTAATGAGTGAAGTATGTAGGGCGTAGCGTGGAGAGAATTTCACTGGCAAAACCTGGCACCAGCCCGGTGTCCCACCTGCCCAGGTATGTGGAGGTCATGTGACCACAGCACACGTACTGCTCACATTCCATTAGTTTAACATCCATCAACCAGAACAACTGACCCAAACGCTCTCAGTGTCAAATCTCATTCGCTTGTGGGTTCTAATCAAAAGACTCAACACATTCAGTGATTAGGCATGTTGGCACAACTGCACAACTTGCACAACATTAGAATGAGCATTAAGGATAATCATGACACCCACTGCAATTTCACTTTAAATTTCAAGTCCAAACGCCTACGACAAACTCACCAGAGCGCTCACACACCATCTCTGCCTCTCCGTACGAGACAGATTAGCAGCGGCACGTCGAGATTCACTCATTCCTACTGCATGTTTGGGCAATTATCACTCCACATAATGAGGGAGGTCATGACTAGCCTGCAATACCCTACTAAACCACGGGCATGAGTCAGCCTCACGCCGAGTCATGTTACAGCTCCAATCTCAACTCACAAAGGTCACATGACTAAAATTGAAGAGGTCATTATCACGGCTCTACCTGGACGAATCTCATAAGCCTAAGACTGGTGTGTATTTGATCAAATTGTTGCTTGCAGATGTATGTTTGTTGCTGCGTGGATCACGCAAAAGAAAGCTGGAGAATGTCGACTTGAACATTTATTTTCTCTCCCATGAATTGCATTCAATTTAAGCTCACAACTCAACTAAAGCATGATTTCTTATGGTGTGATGCTAAAAATATTTCAGTATGACGTTCTGTCAAACACATTATGCAAATTTTCATGAACCGTTAACAAATTGAATGTCAAATCATAAACCATTTGGTTTCAGTAAGAATGCTTATCTATAAAGTCATACTTTGATCATATAGCCTACTATAAGCCTGAATCAATTATTATTGAAATAAAACCAAAAACGAGTTATTAAAACACAAAGGCCTTGATTTAAAGGTGGGGTATGTGATTTTCTTTTTTGACCATTTTTTCAAAATTACTTGAAATCCTATTCCTGACCCACTTGCTGGCTGTAAATTAGAAGCACTGAAATGAAAATTAAGCAATTTAATCATCTGTGGAACGGGCAGGACTCGAAAAACTCCAGCCAATCATTTTCAAGACCGTCTAGAATCATTGGACAGAGAATGCGTCACTCAAACGGTCTTACCATGCCCCCCTCCCCCCACCCCCCTCGCGCGCTTTCCCGTTCGTGCGCATACTCAAAGCTCGTGACCCAGTCACAGGAAGTGCAAGTCGCCCCGGTACAGAGAGAGAAGGAGAAGGTATAATTTCTTCCGTTTGGAGAATGTCAGACAAGACACCATCACAGAAAAGGAAATCTATTTTCGAGAGAGCAATTACGAACAAAACGGCCGAAAGAGAAAGGTCTAAAACAAGGGTCATTCTAGGCGATGCTTTTAAACGTTGGCGGCAACTGAAGGACCAGGAAGGACTACCAACAGATGCGGCTGTGGCATTTTTTCTGCTTGACCGGTGAGAAGCCGATTATCTTGTAGTATTTACTAATAATCAGGGAACTGTCTTTACTGACGATATGCGCACGAGAATTGTAGCTGTTCTAACGTTATAGCCCAGCCATATGTAGAACTAGCTAGCTAAACAACCTGTTTGGGGAGGAAGCTGATGTGAGCGATTGTATCTATTTAACGTTATGGGCATCTGAGTTTTCGCTCGTGCTTGATTGCGCGTCCATGTTTTTCGAATGGGTGGAGTCAGAGCCAGCGTTGGAGGAGAAGTAGGTAGGACCTTATGAGTAGTGTATTTTCAAAATCTGCCGGCCGTTTTGCAAATCACATACCCCACCTTTAATAAAAATAAATGTAAGCGCTGCGTGTTTCAGAGTGAAGAGCGGCACTTTTCTTTTCCACGCGAGCAGCTCATGATCTGGTGAATTTATTGTCTCAGTTCACAGTAAATGTTGCTCCACTCGTCTCTGCATCTGTTCTGAGTTTGAGTCGCTTATAACATGCGACAACCATAATCCTAAACTTGTAATGAGAAACACTTTTGTCAACAAAACCGAAGCTTTAAGGGATCCATGTGGATTTCCAACTAAACAAAAGCTCAATGATTGATTTCATGTTTGAAAAAGAAGAAATTAAGAAAGCCAAAACTGGTATTGTTGTAGTTTTACAGTTGTATCATTATTATTTTTTTAACTACTCTTTTTTTTATTTTACAGTTAATATTTTTAGTAATCATTATAATAAATATTATTATTATTACTACTACTACTATGATTTTTAATATCTTTCTCCATCTTTGACTAATTATTATAATATTATTTACTATAATATATTATTTTTATATTCATATTGACATTTCAAATTTTTCTGACAAACCACAGCAAACCTGAAGCTTTTTGATTTTAAATCACATCGCATATTACGATATTAATATTTCTTTTGAATTTCTTTATTCAGTAATAATAATTAGTATTAGTATATTAGTAAAAATAATATATTAATATTGTAATTTTACAGTTTTTTAAATTAAATATTACAATTATATTCATATTTATTATTTTGTATTTTTATATGAATTTTACTTTAATAATAAATAATTATTATTTTATAGTAATATTCATATATAATAACACTTACTTGTGGAATTGTGCAGCTCTACAAACAAACACAGCAAACCTGGAGAGGTTTTTTTCCTGTTCTTTTTAAAATCACATTTTAAAATCGCAATTTGATTTCCCCCCCCCCAAAAGCAGCCCTAATTATTAGTATTTGTAAGAGAGAGCAAGAAAAACAGACAAGTTTAGTGTGAGAGAAGCGAGGGGTCATGAGGCACGCATACTACATACTGAGACCTCCAGGGAAAGATGGACGACAAGTCAAACACTTTCACTGAAAACAGGGGAACCGCTGCGGGTAAAGATTGCACTCCTCTGACTTCATCGCCCTCAAACACGCACACACTCGTGGGCTGTGTGTGTGTGTGTGTGTGTGTTACAAACCATGCGATGACTGAAGCCACTGTGTCTCTCCCCCGCACAATGTTCACATTCCACGGGGCACAGGGTGTGGATACAGAGGTAGAGTTTTTCATACACAAAAATGCCTTTCTATCTCTCTCTCTTCATCTTCGGCTCACCCACTCCTCCTCTGCTGGTGCTGCAGAGGCTTGTCATACAGCGGCCAATCTGTGACTCACTGGATTTGCATTCTGGGAACGGTGTGGGGTCACTGGAGCACTGAAGTGTTATTCTGCATTCGTAAAGAATTCTAATAGTATAAACAGCGCGCTGGAAAGAATGAGTCAGGAGACGCTCTTAACTAGCACTTTCGAGCTCCTATTAACAGCCATTTGAAGCCATCACATGCAATTTGGTTCAACATTTCGCCAATTTGCTTTTTACTTGCGGTCTATCACATAAATTGAAACGTACAACCCTGACAGGTAACTGAACTGTAGCACCACAATATAGCATTATTGTGTGCCATGCCATGACACTGACAGCTTCGCAAATTCTAGCGTAACTGCATCTGTTTATATCTGCTGAATAAATAAAAGGGCATTCATATAAACAGCTATTCTGCTGAGAAAAGATGTTTTCCATCGTTTTTAAGTGCTTGTACCACATGTAAAACTTGCAATTCAATAGGTCTTTTGCAAAGTAAATGGTTGCCAGGGTGTTGCTATAGTTGCTAAATGTTTTTTTTATTTTAGCATGTTTTGAGATAATTTAAACTGCAAGAAAAAAAATGGTAAATGGCCAAGGATGCAATTTTATTAAATTAGTATATGCAATGAATGTTCACTTTAAATGTTGCTTCACACAAACTTTCCTAACATTTAATGAGAAGCACTTATAAACCGGCTGTTGCAACAACAGGAACGATTTAAGGGCTCTCTGTGTTTTATCTCCAAAATAAAATCTCAATGGTTCAACATTCTGAATATGAAGAAATTAGGACATTAGTATTAGTATATTAGCAAATGATGAAAAAAAGATACATTACTATTTAAATTTTATAGTTGTAATGAAAAATAAAATGATTATTTTCTTGAATACTCAATATTTTTTATTTAAAAGTGAACTATTACATTAATATTGTTATTTTTTATCATAGTATTTTAGTTTTATTAATATTTCATGTAATTTTGTTGTGTCTATCATTTTATTATTATTTTTATTTCAGTTTAAGTTTTATTTCCAGTTAATGATTTTAGTGCTTTAACTTAAACTTTTTTTTTTTTTTGGCCAAGGCAAGTTTTTTCAACTAATATTTATATTTTATTTTGGCTTTATTTCAATTAACAGAAATGTTTTTATTAGTTGTAGTTTTAGTTAACTGCAGCCCTACAACCAAGCACAACTAATCTGGAGATATAAAAAAAATCAAAAATGCATCTTAAAATCGAGAGAGAAAAATATTCTCCAAATTGTGCAAGCCTAATTTACACGCTCTTGGTCTGACTTACATTTACATTCATGCATTTGGCAGATGCTTTAATCCAAAGCAACTTGCATTGCATTCAAGTTATACATTTTATCAGGTCATGCATTCCCTGGAAATCGAACCTGTGAAACCTTGGCGTTTCTAGCGCCACACTGTACAGTTGCTACAGGAATGCATTCGCATGGTACAGGGATGTGCACTGTACATGCACTGTGAGAATGATGGAAAGTCATGAGTGGGGGATTAGCATGAACTAACCCCACACCTTTGAACACGGCATTCCAAGCCTGGGAAAAAACACGTCTCGAATGCAGCGACCCTCCAGTAACTCCTTACACAAAGCTACATTCTCCAGAGTCCCAACTCTGAAATAAAGATACACTCCTTCCCTTCACGCTGGAATGTAAACACCATTTAACGTTGGGTTTCTTGGGCTTTCTGGTTTGGAAAAATAGGATACAGAAATGCATGCTTGCTTTAAAGCGTCTTTTCCCAGGAGAGGGCTATAGATATGACAGACAGCTCGTCTCCAACTGGCAATGAATAAGCGCCACGGGCACACCCACTCATTAGGACAAAGATTTATTTCAACTTTAATGGCTCTGACAGCAAAACCGTCCAGACAGGCATCAGATGATGCTGACAGGGGCAAAAGTGTTTTAGCTCTCTATCCAAAAACAGGAGGATAAATCAGATCCATTGATCAGAGACTCATGATTGGCTTTTAGAAAAGAGGAGGAAATCCATGAAATTTAATTGTTCATTGAGATTAGCAAAATAAATATCAGCCTTCAACCCTACATGTATTATATTTGATGTGTAAATTTCAAAGGCCTCTAAACGATCAACATGATCAAAACCTAGGGATGGACGATATGGAGCAAAAAATATATCTCGATATATTTTGCTATATCTCGATATACGATATATATCTCGATATCTTTACAGGAAAAATAACCCAACAAAAACTAATGCAAAAACAAATATGCCAAATACCACAGTCTTTTTTTTTTTATTGGAGTGCAAAGAGGTAGGCAGTTCATGTAGTCCAAAGTGCTTCTGCGACATTTAAAAAAAAAATCCCTGTATACAAAAATAATAATTGTATACAAATTATTTGCTGTATACAAAAATAATTGCCACCTGTCCCGTTTTACCGGGATTGTCATCCTTTTTAATAACATGTGCCGGGAAATGCATCGTTTTCGAAAGGCTGTGTGAATGTTCAAACCATGGTTCAAACCGTGTAGCGTGCGCACGGCAGATAGGGAGAGAGCACCGTGTAGCGCGCGCACGCCAGAGAGGGACAGAGAGCGAGAGACCTTGCGTGTGTTTGCTAGTGTGCGTGTGTGCCTCAAGAAGTGCATGTAAGACAGCATTTAAGACGATCTTTTTAGACGAGTTCTGTAGCCTCCGGGCTAGTTCCGGGCGCCGCCATGTTGAATGAGACAACACGCGAGGGGAGGGGGAACAAAATCAAGGAGGCGGGGGCGAGCACAGCGCAGAGAAGACAAAGCGGCGAAATCAGAATTAAATATAAACAATATATCGATATATACGATATGTCAAAATCCATATCGTGTTTAAAAAATATCTCGATATATTTTAAATATCGAGATATCGCCCACCCCTATCAAAACCTGTTGCATACAACCTAATTGATAGTTTATACTTTTTTATCAAGTAAAACGCCTTTTAGTATAATTGCAAAAACATCCACCATCTTTTATAAAGTAAACGTAAGATTAACTTTTATATTGTTAGTATTATTTCAAGAAGAACATTAACTGGACTAAAGCAAACAGGTTTACTTGATTATCCATACATTTTTTTAAAGAAAATCATGTTAAAAATAGTTTGTGTCTGATCAAAACCTACTCTATTTTCGTTTAAATTAATCTCTCACTTGGTAGAAGTCATTCAGTCAGACAGATGATGGACATGCAGGATGACATGCCTTCGTTCCTTAAAAAAGCATTGACAAATGTATGCAACATCAAAAGAAAATCAAACCCCAAACAACACTGAAAATGCTAAATCTGAAACCAGCTGATCCATACTAAACCTGACTAAAAACCTGACTTTTTCTCAGTTAAAAAACGATCAGATCTGCAACATTTAGAAGGAGACTGCATGGACATTTCTATCCTGAGACATGATACAGATGTCGCAATTCTCAAGTAAGCAATAGCATGATTGATTTGTGGGTTCCCTGAGGTCACGGTCCTCCAGAGGACTATTTGCATTATGAACAGTGATGCAGAACTGACAAGCTTTAATGAGTATTCACTAAACGGGCTAATTACAGAGCTAAAGTTATGCTGGAAGTATGATCAGCCATATGTTTAAGAGCAGCTGCAATGAGTGTGTGGGACGGGTGGGAGGTAGAGAGCTCTCCAGTGAGTGCATACACTAATACTGTGCTCTCCTGGCATAGAGAGAGTGAGTTCTTCCTCGTATGGCTATGTCACCCTGGTAACCCAGTGCTCCCAGTATGGCCAGCTGGTGAACGCTGAGCGACTCGCACACTTCAAACGAGCGCCAGAGTTTACTTTACCTCCCACCAGAAACACAGAGGACGAGAGACACCGTGTCAGAGCGGGGGAGGTAAAATAGGAGATTATTTTTTAACTCCTATACCAACTCTGGTTTGAAAGAAAAATTTACTACAAGGCAGAAACGATATATTTGTCTTGCAATATCTGAGTGTTAAAATTGGTGCATGCAGCATGTGTATGCTTTACTGTTAATTTTTATTTTATTTTAAACTTGTTTAACACTTCCTCTCTCCTTAATTGTAAGCATAAAATAATGTCTCCTTATGTGTGCATAAAAAGAAACCTATTTTCATTCACCCCAGATTCATATAATAAATTAGAACTTCTGCATGATTGAAGAAAGTAATGACCAATTTTTAATTGGTTATTTTACTGCGATTCACAAATTAATATTAATATGAGAATACTCAAATAAAAATTGATGTCACAATGCAAAAAAAAAAGTCTATGTGCAAAATAACGTTCTTATTTCTTTCTTCTCATTATTGAAATATGAAGTGGGCATGTCATGGTTATAAATAATTGCGATTAATAGTTCATATCACTTACAGTGTAAACTTATGTTATTTACTTAGTTGGAATAGTTATAATTATAATAATATTATAAAAATTATAATCAAAATAGGCCCATATGATTTACTTTAAGGCTGTGAAAACTCTTATTTGTATAATTACTTTTTTATAATATAATATAATGTACTGTAACTGGTAAAACATGATTAAAATTTAAACTGCACAATGACTGCGGTTATCACAAATAATTGCGATTAGAATGAATAATCAGATCAGTCGATTAATTGATAATTGTGACATGATCTTAAAAAAACATCTGCGAGATTCATTCTGTAAATGGAGTAAATAAATCTAACTCAGGTCTCCAATAACGGGCTATGATGAAAACGAGGAGCCTCCAGTGAAACTATGAAATAGTGGCTATTAGCTCTTCACATAGCAAACAAGCTTAAGCTCGTGTGGGAGGCGCAAGATCAGAAAGAGAGCGGCCGACCTCGCTGCATGATCCTGAGGACAAGAGAAGGGGGAGGGAGTGAGAGAAAGATAAAGAAAGTCCATCTGAATACTGAAATACAGAAATCAAGCACAGGTCAGTTGCTCTGAGGACACAGAGGCCGTCCGCTGACCTGGGGACAGTAAAGCCTCTCGAGTCAGGAGTTTGGGCTTAAGGCCCCGTTACACTCCCGGTGAAGGTTTTTTCCGTTCTTCGCTTTGGGGTAAAAAGAAGTTCAAAATATGTGAGCAGAGGTATACTGTTAAAGACCATCCCGACATAGAGAGCGTCGTTTGGATGATTATGTTAATATCTGCTGCGCGCATTCCTTTCAATAACAAAATAATAAAAGAAAATTGACAGTTAAGAGAGCATCTGATCCATAGACTGTAAAAAAAGATGGACGACACCCCTTCGCTCTCTTCCATTGGCGAGAAGTGAAGCCGCCATTGTCCCGATATGGCGCTGACATCTTGGGACTTGAGTCTGCGCAGTTGCGATTTCGGGACCAGACATGCGCAGTAGTGAGCAGGAAGCTAAAGCCGCGAAATCAACGTCCCGCCCTCACTCTCGACGAATCAAGCGCAAGCACACGCCTCTGCTGCAGAACAACCCATTATGTCGGTGTGAAATAATTATAGAAATTTAGATATTAAATTTAAAGCTCCAACCTCCTCAGTTTTCCAAAGATCCCGAAAAAAAGTCTGTTGTTGCTTCAGTGACTACTTCGCTCAGAGAACCTGTCAATCACAGCTGTCAATCATGTACGCCACAGCGCCGTCTTTATAGCATCAAATAACTAACCAAAAACAAACTTATTTTACAAACAAACACTTGAAATTACATCAGTGTGATAAAACTACAGTAAATGACAGAAACTATCTTTGGAAAAAAGATATGTGAAGTGTAATTTAATTGTTTAGTTGGTGTCACGTCCCGGTGAATAACATGGGTAGGCGGAGTTTATGAGCTAAACTAGGACCGGTCACCGGGGGGCGATCGAGACGCTTTGGCTTCACTTTTCAGGGCTTGTGCGGCAAGCTTGATCTGATCACAGCGATGTGGATGTTTGCACGAGCTCTGCAATTCAGCACTCAGTAAAGTCACTTCATGTTTATTTATGTAGGCCTAACATTTTATACAATAGATTGTTTACTACTTTACAGTAGAGCTGAAACGATTAGTCGACAATAAAAAATTGTCGACAAATATCTTTGTTGTCGAGTAGTCGTTTGATCTCACGTGACCTAATGTTAGGGCCTGCAATATCGCGATTTGACCGCTACGACGCTGTAGCGCTAGAGTGTAATGCAGCCCTTACAAATATGGCGGTAGAAGAGAACACAGCGCGAATTATGACAGAGTGCAAACAAATCCGAACTAGCAAGGTGTGGGAAAGTTTCACAAAACTTCAAACCAAAAATGCTGTTGTGTGCAATACATGCAAGGCGGAACTTGCTTTTCACGGTAGCACAACATGCATGTTGGAGCACTTAACCTCTGGGGTTCTTCGGACCAAATGGTCCCCAAGAATTTAAATAAAAAAATGTGTAAAATCATAGCTTCATCGGAATGGTCCGAAATTTGGTGACTTTGTTGGTACTTGGTATATGAACACCCCAAAAAATTGGGGACAGGATTTGAATAGTCTAAGTGGTTGTAAAAAAATGGTCACACTCAGAGCCTTCGAGTCCAAATGGTCCCGCCATAGGAAATGAATGGGAAATTGGCAAAAATGTGACAATACAGAGTTTTTTTGTGCGTACAATCTACAAATCAGCCACGATCCAGAAAAAAATGACTCTAAAATGAAATACAGCTTTAAAAAAAATAAAAAAATATATTTTTTTATTTTCTATTATATTCAATGGGGGGGAAAATGGGGGGGAAATGGGTCATATTTATTGCATAAATATTAATTATAAATCTTAAATTATCTCATAACACCAAAAAAGAAAAGAAAAAATATTATAAAAAACATGTAAAAAAAAAAAAAAAGATTTTCTTTTAATAAATTTGAATCAAACCCTTCCGGACCATTTGGTCCCGAAGACCCTGAGTGTGACCCTGAAATGAAGGACCCCAGAGGGTTAAAGAGGAAACCTCCCGGCACAAGAGGAGCCGGTGAGAGGTGAGTGCTCTCCAGCTGGAGCTAACTAACTAACTTAGTTGTACATCTCTTTATTAGAGAATGCAATACTACTAGTTATAATATTAACAATAATAATATAATTACAGTAATGTGATGATTTATTTTGCATAGAATAAAGCTTGTTCGAGCTTAGGAGTCAGGGCTGTTTTAATTATTGTAACACTATTAGGTATTATAGTCTGATCACTTGCCTGTATTTTGTTCCATATTCATGAAGACTTCGAAAAGGAGATGTTAGGAAGAATATCATGTCAGCTACTTTTTCATACTGTTAATTAAATGGTGAATGAAAATGTCTCTGTCAGCTCAAATGTCATGTAAAAAAATATTGTAATTTTATACTTACAATAATTGTTTGCAGATTCATATTTTACCATTCTTTGTGAATTGTGTCCTAAACTAAATGTCCCTTTTTCTGTTTTAGTTCTAAGAAAAGCAGTGGGCCTATTGATGACTTTTTTTCTGAAGAGGAATTCTTGTACTCCTCAGCAAGCAGCTGCTCTTATAGTCAATTCTAAACATGATTCTGATTCATTTATGTTTGTTTGTTTTTCTATTGAAAGAAAACAGAATATTTGTGTGTGATTTGAGTTGGACAGAAATCAGACAAATTTAAGAGAATGACCTGTTTAGTTGGCTCAAAGTTCATTAAAACACCATTTCAAAAGATGAGGTGAATTTTTTATATATATATATTATAGTGAGAATATGTATAACTCAATGTTTTAACTAATTGAAAAGGCTGAATAATAGTTCCAAACTTACTGGCTAGGCAGAAAAAATAATCGATGATTAATCGCTCTTATAATCGTTAGAATAATCGACTATAAAAATAATTGTTTGTTGCAGCCCTACTTTACAGTATCAAAACCAGTGTCAGCTAGCCTGGCAAGCCAGTCCTATCCAGATGTTAGATCTGGGAACTCACAATTGGCATACCTCAGTCCAAGGAACGGGATAAACGGTTGTCTTTCAAATTCCCTCTGCACGCAATAGGACAGCGCTACAACCAACCAGAGCAACGGACGGCTGTGGCTGAGTTAGTCCCATGCATTTTCCACCAGCGGAGCTAGTTTATATATTAAACTTTTGCCGTATCCGGTCGTCAAAACTCCGAACACATCGTCCTTTTTTAAGTGACGTTCTCTTAACTACAAGTCATCCAGAGTTGCGGCCAAAGGCGATTCGAAAGACCGCTGTTCGCCAGCTGCATCTTCTTTCTTTTCAAGTAACAGGGAAATCACGTGGAACTGTCACAACGCTGCCGTCATTATGTTAAGCCCGCCCACCAACTCGATGTGATTGGCCTGACCAGAGTTTGGTTTTTCCAGCTCAAAAGCCTATGGAGAGTTCTAGACCACCCTTTATGCACAATAATTTTTGCTGCCGCTAGGGTGCGTCTAGATTTCTAGGCTAAGTGTCAGCGTCTCTTTCAATTGAAATTACAACTTCGGTTTCTACTATAAAGAAGCTCTCAAGTCGGTGTATTCATGTTTTTACTCACGGTCGTCTGACCTTGACGGACTGAACAGAAGAAATGAACTGGAGAAGATTTCCACGTCAATGAAGGCGGAGCCTCAGAGCCACAACTTCCTATTACGTGATCGCCACAGACCAATGGTGGTTGTTTACCAGCCATAGCAAACTTTTCCAGAAAGTTCGCTTTGGCAAGACGTTTCGAATTCCTGAAACGAACTCTGTTTTGGCCTGATTTTGTTCAGTTCGTTCTTCAATTACGCTTGATATCGGAGCCTTTAAAACTCACACTCAGCTGTCTCTTTTTTTCAGCAGAAAACATAAACACTTGTTTTCTGTAAATCTACTTAATAGCTGAAAACATTTTTACAACATGACACCGTTCTTGAGCTGAACTGAATCAACACTGAAGTGACAAGAGCTGAATGTTGAGACTATTGTCTTTTTTAGAGCTGTTTTACAGCAGAATATCTCATATTTGATGAAGTTTGCATTATTGATTCTGTTATTGTCCTGCTTATTACTATGAAGCTGCTTTGAAACAATCTTGTATAAAGTTGATCTGAGCGTTGGGTATATTGAATGCTGAAGAACATTGGGGTCCAAACAACACAGGACCACATTGACTTTCATTGTACGGCCAAAAAAAACCCCACAAATGTTTCAAAATATATTATTTTGTTTTCCACAGAAGAAATAAAGTCCCTTTATAGGGACTGTGAATGTTGTCTGAGATAAAACATTTGTAGACAAGTTAGTATGTTGTTATTCTCATTAATGCATTAAAAACGTTTAAATTGAGCTCAGCTGTTTATGTGCTCCCCTAACAAAAACTCAGAGGTGTAAGGTCCAGGTTCAGAAAGTAAAAGTCCTCAGTATTTTGTTCCAATCACCTGGATTTGCTAATTCGCAGTTTTTCAGGAGATAGAACTAATTAGTGAATTTTGGTGGAATAAACATATGGAAGGACTTTTACTTTCTGACCCCTGGACTTTACACCTCTGCAAATACTTGAATCAAACTGAAGGCTAAACTATGAATAGTTCTGGTTATTTATTGCGTCTTTGAACGATTGTGATGATGATTCAGCTCAATTCTTCTAACATGGTTATTATGATAGAAGAAAGAAAGAAAACTGCCGAGCTGCTCCAAGTGTTTTCATAAGAGCAGCAAAGCTATTTCACCGAGCCACTGAAAAGAACCGGACGGCCTTCAGAACTTTTGCTCCATTATCTGCAATTCAACACAGCCTCAAAATCAACGTTTCTCATTACGGAGAAGAAAAATCTTCCTGCCATAGACAGAGAATGAAAATGATTAATAGATGATAAGACATGCCAAGAGAGCCACAACACTAAATGCTGAATTTCACTGAGATATGTGAACATTATTGTGTAGTGCTTTGAAACTACTTGCTTAAAAGAATGGACACCTAACCCAATATCAATACAAAGTTAATGCGTTTAAAGCATCCTTTCGCTGCTTAGAGTACATGCGTCAGAGAAAATGTCAAATGCAATAACGGGAAACCATAAAGGCAGTGCTGCTGAGTCACTGGGCAAACAGGAGAAACACAGTCACCATTAACACACACACAGATTTGAGGGAGCATGTGTTTTTGACGTCTTTACACTGTCCTGCTTTTTGACATCTATCAGCAGCACGAGGCGGCGTTACAGAATTTTGCCAAAGATTTATCCTATGGGTGGAGATGTTCTTGGTCGTCACACCCAAAGGTCCTTTACTTAAGTGCAATCATGACTCCAGGTGTGGTGACATAGAATACACCGCACCCATTAGAAAAGGGACTAATATGTCCTCAATTCAGCTCATGCCATCACCAGGCCGGTGATTTGTAGTGGAACATCTCGAGTTATTAACTATGAAGCAAACCAATACCTACCCTACATTTGCATGGACCAAATCTATCTCTAAATAACCCAACAGACAGATGAAAACCAGAGATGTGCATGTCAACCTGGGTGATTTCCGGTGCAATAGGGCCCTGCTGCTGAATCTGTTCAACATTTCATCGCAGAAAACGTGAAGGACATAACTGCTGCATCACTGCTGACCGCTGTTTTCCCAGAAACAACACATTGCCAGACTGCAAATGAGGTTCTTGGAAACACATGACCCTTGAGGAGCTCTGAGGATCAATGCTGCTGATGGAGCGTGATGAACACGCCATGTTAGTTAAGGTACAAGCTGTATATCTTTTAGCATATACGGTCATGGTGAACAGTGGAGTAACAGTATACAGAAGTAGCCTATTCAATGCATTGTTTACATTACACTACATAGAAAAACATCAGAAATGTTGCATAGCTTGAGCTAAAATGTGATAAAGCATGCAAATACCAGTAAGTGTGAATGGAGGTAGTCATATATAAGTGGCCACTGATTATTATCAGGTTTATTAATTAATGATTATACCCTTCATTACCCGTTGAAAGTCAAACTAGTGAATTATGGGTTTATGTTCATTTAAAAATCTGAAAACCCACAGAATGTAACTTTAATAGAATTAATTATGAATAAAACAACCACGTTATGAGGGTTATGATGGTAACAGCCCACCAGACATGAAACTATTCGCCATAAAATCACCATAAAATGCATTTGTAAGTTACAATGAGTTGTTTTGGGTGTGTTTTTAATATAAACACACTACTAGTTCATCATCACTTATCAGGATAAACGCACACACCAGTTTAACTTTTACTAGCGAATTCATGTTTATTGTGCATATTTGAACCAAGCACATCATATTTGTAAGCTTTTATCAGGATGTTTTGATAAACTCTAGTTTAACTGCACACACACACACTCTAAAATCAAAAATGTTTGAACACACCGATGCCAGAGGTCAAACAAGTTTTAAACTCTTTTTTTGCACCAAAACAACAAACCAACAGGAGAAAATATGTCATAAAACCCAAAGTCTTGGCTGGTTTGTATTATATAATAGTTTGTGAAGCTACTATGCTAATTACGTAGCCAGCTAACAACTAATCACAGCAGAACAGATTTGATTTCTAAAAAAATAAGGTAAATGTGTACTTACTATAGTCATATCTCCACTGCTGAGTTTAATAAGTGGTTAATGGTGTAGATAAGCGTAGTAAATGAGTGTTTTCCAGTCAAATGTGTAAAATCTCTTCACGGGACTCATCGCCCGAATCAAACTCCCTCACAGACACCAAAAAACAGCATAACTTTTACATCTATCCATGTCCTGTAGTCCCGATACGGATGGAAAACAAAAGACAAACTTGAAAATTTTATTCCGATACTGATTTTGAAGTCTAACCGTTTTCACTGTGAATTATATGTAAATATATGCGATATTTTCGTTGAACAGCAGCAGAAAGTGAAGGCGCTCGCGCAGACTCAATGTGAGCTCGCGCTGCTCCGCTCTCACTCTCATCAGGCCCGAGAGAGAGAGAGAGAGAGAGAGAGAGAGAGAGAGAGAGAGAGAGAGAGAGAGAGAGAGAGAGAGAGAGAGAGAGAGAGAGATCTGCCCCATTACTACTGCATCCGGGTCGTGAGTGTATATGTGAGGCACTCATTTCTGAAAATACAGAAAAACTTATGAGTAAGAAAGAGGATTCCTAGACAACCCTTTCAAAACATTAGAGCCAAATAAATAGTTTTAGCTTTGTAAAGGTAGCCTGAAATAGTCTATATAGTTTATCCATTTCTGCATGAAACGGAAATGCACCATGCATCTTTGCTTTTTAATATTGTTGTATTATGTGTAATATACTACATATAAGTCTTGTCCTTAATATAACATTAATACAATGAACAAATCTCAGAATATTATAATAAAAAGTGGTTGGCAATTGCTGTATAGTCGTGCTTTAGCAGCCTCTAGTGGAAGTATAAGCATTTTAAGCACTTAAAACAGCATTTTTTTCTCTTTTGAACATCTCATGGGCTGCACCCAAAAACACATACTTCTCTACTATATAGATTCCCTACACATGGGATAGTAAAGTGTCCATCATATGCACACTTCATAATCTCTGCGGAAGTAGTAGGTCATCCGGGTACTTTACTTTTTGCCTACTCTTTTCTACTCTACTCTTTGACTGTGAATTCAGACATACTTCTTTTGTCACACTCTTTTTCACCTTCTATATAGTAGAGAAGTATGCAATTCTGGATGCTGACAGTTTGCTTTTAGATGCAGCCATGGAGTTTTTCTTGCCACAGTCACTTTGGTCTTGTTCATTGTGGGCTTTGAGGGATGATGTTCTGTAAAGCTGCTTGAAACAATGCATTTTTAAAAAAGCACTATTAAATTAAAGCTGCAAGCACCATTTATCGGGGTTCAACCATTTAAGGCCTTTAAGAACATAAGCATTAATTTAGCAAGCATTTAACCACTGACATTATAGATGGAAAAGACCATTTACAGCCAATTTACCATAGGAAATACATGGTTTTCAAAGCTTTTTAACAGTTATAGCGCCACCTATGGTCCGATCTCCATATAATTTGGCATGGTTTTTAAGGATTTTATGTCACATATGCTCACCAATTTTAGTGAAGTTCTGAGTTTTCGTACAGGATTTATAGGCTTTTGTAACGCCCCCTTTCTAAATGACCCTGTTACAGCCACCCAAATAAAATATTTCAACCGTTTTTCAATAATTATTGATCCAGAGAGTCCAGAGAATTGACTTAGACTGGTTTGGTTCCGATCGGGCGAAAAACCAGGGACTACTCTTGATGGGTTCTCCCCAAATCGAGGCCTACCATCTGGCCAGGTTCCAAGTCTCTAGCACTCACGGTTTGGTCTGCACGATGCGTTTTACAAATCCTTACAATTACAATAGGGTTTCAGCACTTTGTGCTTGAACCCCTAAATATAATTGAGAGTGTATTGTTATATACTCAAAAATGGACAATAAGCCTGACTTCTGTAAAAAAACAAAGTTTTATTCATACAAAAAAAGTCTACTAAGGTCATGTATCGCCACACTAAAGCATAACAAATCCGTAACATCCTCAGTGATCTTTCATCTGGTCCTCCTCCTCCAGTCTGCGTATCTCTCCCTTCAGGAAGTTGATGTTTTCTCTGGAGGCTTTCAGTCGCTCCTTCAGCTCTGCGATCTCTAGGCTGGTCTTCTTCTTTGCCGCTTCCACTTTTTCTCGCGTTCGTATTTCCAGCTCTGCAACTGTAATACGGAACACTGAATGTTTAGGTCACATGATTAGAACTGCTGTGATTCTCTTTATAAGGTATGCCGTCTGATTTACAGTATGTTCAGGGTTTTATTATTTTAGCACATTCACAGGGGGGTTCAAAAGGAGCTGTAAAGGTAAGTGAAGCACTCACACTCGGTCTCGTGTTTGTAAGCACCTAACGTCAGCTGTCTGGTGGTGTTCAGAAGTTGCTGCATCATGGCTGTTGGGTCTTGAAATATCTGCAAAAACACAGGTTTTAGGCTTTATGATTTTATTAATACTATAATGTCATGATGTGGTGTTCTGATCAAATTCACACCATCTCGTCGTAGAACTCGGACACAACAGTCTTCTTTGGCATGGCGCTGGAGTCTGACTGGAACAGCTTTAGCAGATGATACAGGGTGACCTGAAGAAAAAAACACCACAACATAAAACCTGTGCTTTTTCTATTTATTTATTTATTTTCTATTTATTTTATTTTTATTTTCTATTTTTATTATTTTAATTTATTTTCTATTTATTAATATTTTTCTATTTATTTATTTTTTCTATTTGGGTATTTATCTTTTTCAATATATTTATTTTTTCTATTTATTCTATTTTCTATTTATTTTCTTTTTCTATTTATTTTCTTTTTTCTATTTATACGAAGGTACAGTAGTGCAGGGAGTCCAGTAGAAATGTTTGAATAAAAACAGTGTACATTTTGTTAACACTTTATTTTACAGTGTATTTTACATGTAGTTACTATAGTAATACAGTCAGTTATGCATAGTTACATGCAACTAACCCTTAACTTAAATTATATTGTAAGTACATGTAGTTCATTACTATTACTTAGTACTTAATTGTATAATTACACTGTAACATTGTAACAAGGACACCTTAAAATAAAGTGTAACCAATTTTTTAAATAAATAAATAAAAATAAGATTAACTAATGAATTAAAAAGTAAACAGTTTGATTAAAATAAATAATATAAATTTGATTTATTAAAATAAGTAAATATAAGTTGATTAAAATAAATACAGCTTAAAATAATAATAAATATTTTTTAATTAATTAAATTTTCTTTAAATAATTGATTAAATACTTTCCCATCCTCAAGGCACAGAGAAAAAAAGTCATATAATGTAATTTACCGGTCTCTCATTTGGATCAATGAAGAAGATCTTTATGATGATCTCAAATTCTCCCCATCCAGTCTCTGTAATCTCATACGGAGGCTTCGTAACCACTGAAATAAAATAAAGAGTATTTGATCAGCTTATGTTTGTTAATTAAGCCATGAAATTTGATATTGATATTGTACTATAATACATTAAGATCAATTGAATAGCACACCTCTTAAAGGATTCCCATAACTTTCGTGCAGTTTGAACTGTATTTTTTTGACATAAGCAGACATATCCTGGGGGAATATCAAGGGGGAAAGAAAAATAACACTTTGTTGGTGAAGTTTACCATTTATATACAGCACTTAAAATGCCTACAAAAAGATATAAGTGTCAACCTCATTTCTGTAAGGCTTCACATAAACTGTCCACTGATGAGTGTGACCATCGTCTTCTCTTTTCTTGCCAAAATATCGTGCAACGTTTCCAAACACGATGGGTTTCACGATAGTAACTCCCTGAGAATAAAGTAATTATGGTAAATACATAAATCACCTGTTATTTTAAATGAACACCTATGGCATCAGCATTAGCCTTATGATAGCTTTACCTACCTTCACCCGTCCCCCCGAATCTGGACCAAATTCAGCCATCCTCTTAAACATAGTATACAGAGAGCAAAGTGTTTATTCGTATTTGCTTCTATGAAATGGGTACATTTATGAAATGAACTAAATTACTGTATTGAAATGCCATTAAGCACGATATAAAGGCTCTTCAATGAAGAAAGACACTGTGTATGTAGCGATCTTTTGATTGCGTCTACGACAAGAACAGAAGTATTTAGACAAAATTTCAAATTAAGAGTCCTAACAAATGTTTACTAGTGACTTGCGTGTGACTTTTTATCCCACTATTTCGACATTTTAAGTCATGATTGCGAGAAAATAAAATCAGAATTGCGAGTTTATATCTTGAAATTCTGCCTTTTTTTCAGAACTGTAAACTAGTTATGAAGTCCAAATCGCGAGATTTAAACTCGCAATTCTGAGAAAAATAATAATTGTACGATATAAGCGCACAATTGCAAAAAAAATAAATTAAAATCTGAATTGTGAGATAAAACGTCGGAATTATTATTATTATTATTTTTACTATAATATCATTTCATCTAGTCAACTCACTGGTATAAAATCATGGTTAAAAGAAGTTTCAATAATAGCTATTAAATGGTTTGACTGGGACAGAGCAGATGACCATATTAATAACATTTAAATGGAATTTAATTGGTTAAATTTCTATTGTTAAATTTATACACAGTTTTATACACTAAGAACAAGAAATGCAGACTTTAAAGTGAATCTCAACAGCAAAAGAGTGCGAAGGTTAAGAGAAAAAAACTCAAACTTTATTTTGAAATTGCGTATCGCTCATCAGGCAGACTCGTTTTCCCCCCGCATGCTTCTGACTTCACGAATAGGCGTCTCTTCTTCACGCGAGGACCGAGGAGGAGGAGGGAAACAGAAAATGGCGGACGGTGTTGACCACATCGACATTTACGCTGATGTAGAAGAGGAATTTAATCAGGTTGGTTTACTTTAAACATGTAGATTAGCTTAATAATATATATAAATATTACGTGTTGCACACTAAGATTTAAGAGAGCTCCATACATGCAGCTCTCTGAGGAACTAGGGCGTCTGCTAACTCTAGCAGGTAACGTTAGCTATCGAGCCGCGTTTGTGTATACGTTAATGTAGTGGTTAAAATGGTTATATATCTTATTGGCAGTTGTTTATCGAAATAATGTCTGTTCTATGTTGATATGCATTTGGAACGCGTGTTTGTGGCGCGAAACGAACTCTGCGTCTCGTGCGTTCATTGTTTGTGGTCTCGTGTAAATACAGCAGGCCTGGCGCGAGGCACGATATCGCGTCAACTGGGCAGATTAATATTTATGATCAATAAATGCTACCACAAACGTGTTCACGTTGTATCTAACACTCATAAATGAACTGGTTGGTTGTTGCAGGTTTTATTTTCCCGCAGACCGGGTATTTTAATAAAAATGCAAATTGGGATTTGGAAGCAGGAGCTCAAATCATGGAATCAGATTGATCACGACATTTATTTTATTTACAAGCATTTACTTTGAAGGTTCCCTTATTGTAGGGCTGCAGCTATCGATTCTTTTTGTAATCGATTAATCTAGCAATTAATCGATCGAGTAATCGGATATTTTTGTGTGTGTGTTTTATTAACAGAATAGAAAAGTTATATAGTATTCAAGTTATAAAGCTATCTCATATGTGAATTTTTCTTTAAGATGTTATAATATAACCACTCTAAGCATCTAAGCATATTTGTGTATTCTGGTAGTTTAACGCTGAAGAAGAGCTGTAACGAGACTTGTTGTTCGGTGCGTTTTAACTGAAAAATTAGTACTCCGAATCTTTATTAAAAACCAACAGACTGGGGACTTTAATGTTTTGTTGTTGTCTGTATGTGGCAGACGTGAAATACAAACAAGGTCTCGCAAAGACTGCAATACAATATTTGTTCCTCCATCACGTCCCGGTGTGTACAGTGAATGCATGCTGAAATTATTGTTGCGTGGCTACATAAAAGTGTAAGCATATGTGATGCATTGCTGCAATTGGTCTGACTGGCGTGTGTGTGTGAGAGAGAAGGGGTTCTTTTTTTAGGCTATACTCTTGCAATTGAATGCAAATGTCATCAAAGCTAAAAATCATATCTAGTCAAACCGCATCATCGCTACAAATACAGTATGGGATTAAAATAAGCGAACATCAATAGGCTTAGACTACGTTACCTTTTTTCAGCGAGTTAAATGTGTAATGACCCCACACTTTAGACAATTTCTGCCGTTTATTTACATATTTATTCTCCGCCATCGCGCCAACTATTTCTTCTTTAACAGGTCCGTGTGAATAAACGGTCCGTGTGAAACAATCGAATCCCTGCGCCGCGCGTCATAGGAATTTAACGAGGCTTCGAGGTAGAGTTTTTGCCTCGAGGAATTTTTGTAATCGAGTAACTCGAGGAATCGTTTCAGCCCTACCTTATTGTGTGCTTTAAATAATGTTATGTGCTTTATATAATGTTATGCACTTATGCGTTTTTTCATAAATCACAATAGAAATACATTTTATTACCCTTATTTAAATATCGATTATCTTTATTGATATTACCCATAATACTTTAAATTATGCTTGATTTCTTTCAATGAATTTGCTCATGTTTAAGCTTCTGTCATATTTCTGAAATGTATATTTGTCATTCCCTTATACAGGAATCAGATTATCCTGTCCATGAGCAGATTGACCTGTATGATGATGTCATCTCGCCATCTGCCAACAACGGGGACGCACCTGAGGACCGAGATTACCTGGATAACCTCCCTGCACCTGGAGGCAATGAGGGCTCCAAAGGAGCTCCACCAAACGTCGTCTACACCTACACTGGCAAAAGAATCGCTCTGTACATCGGCAACCTCACATGGGTTAGTCTTGTACCTCTTCATTTTCAAAATATCTTGACATAATGATCATTGGCATCTCCACAATATTGTGCTCACAGAATCTATATACACTACTGGTCAAAAGTTTGATTTACGTTTTTAAACGTTTTTAAAAAGTATGTTAATGCTCAACAACGCTGCATTTTTTTTGATCAAAATACATAAATGTAATATTGTGAAAAAAATTTACAATCTAAGAGAAATAATTATTATTTGAATATATTATGAAATCTAATTTATTCCTGTGATCAAAGCTAATTTTCAGGATATCACACAATCCTTGTTGTGCATATATATATATATATATTAGTACAAAATAGTGCACCCTCATAATTAAAATATTTTCCACATTTTAATGGTTTAATCAAACTTGTAGGGTCATTAAAAACAAATATCATCACTTTTCCCCGTTACTGTGTATATGTATAAATAAATAATATTCTGTTCCAGTGTTCAGATTGTGACGTTGTGCTTTCCTCTTTACAGTGGACCACTGATGAAGATTTGACAGATGCGATTCGCTCCATAGGCATCAATGATGTGCTGGAGATAAAGTTTTTTGAGAATAGAGCAAATGGCCAGTCAAAGGGGTAAGTCTATTCTGTTTTGTCCACACGTCACTGCCTAGGTTAGTTAATGCACAGCTCAGCCCTGTTTTGGCTTTCGACGGCATGGCTTTCTAGATATCTGCACCGAACTTAAACAACCCATATTGATTGACCGCTATCTTTCTGAAACATTATGGTTTTGGGTTTATAGTATATTTTTATTGGACATTTCAAAGATATTTGCAGAATGTATGAACTACCTCTGTGATAACTGTGTATTAGGGGTGGGCGATATCTCTATTTAAAATATATCGAGATATTTTTTAAACACGATATGGATTTTGACACATTGTATACTGATATATTGTTTATATTAATTCTGATTTCGCCACTTTGCTTGTTTGCCTTCTCTGTGCTGTGCTCGCCCCCACCTCCTTGCTTTTGTTCCCCCTCCCCTCGGGTGCAGTGTTGCCAACTTAGTGACTTTGTCGCTATTTTAGCGACTTTTCAGACACCTTTAGCGACTTTTTTTTTTTTTTTTTTCAAAAAAGCGACTAGTGACAAATCTAGCGACTTTTTAGACAAACCTCAGTAACCTCCAGATGTTGCCAGTACTGTTCTGCGAGCGCAAGCTCTTGCTTTCTCCCTGCCGTCACTCTCTCTAACTGCGTCTCCCTTGTTCAGTGAATGGCTGAGATGAGCAGCAGCACATTCATGTGTTGAGCGCGCGGCAGTTTTTTGTTTTTCCACGGACTTGTCACTTATCTACTTCTCTTTTGTTTTATATTTAAAGTTTTGTTTCACCATTTTAATTTCCTTTCTTCTGATTATTACTTGTAATACTCACTATCACAGAGCTTTCACCCAGTTCCCGAACCCTCAATTCAGTTAATTTTACACATATAAAAAAAGTAGTCATTCACTATATCATAGCTACTTGTTCTATTGTCTGACAAAAATAATATAGGAAATGAGAACAGCTTTATTGGACATTCAGCTATATTATATTAAAATACAGAATGTGAGCATGCATTTAGAGAGAAAACACATTAGGCAGGCAGAACGCAAGTACGACGCAATGACGTCATGAATATGCTAATTGGCGTATGACGTCATGAATATGCTAATTGGCGTATGACGTCATCTAGCGACTTTTATGGAAGGCGTTAGCTACTTTCTTTTGAAAATAGTTGTCAACACTGCTCGCGTGTCGTCTCATTCAACATGGCGGTGCCCGCAACCAGCCCCGAGGCTACAGAACTCGTCTCAAAAAAAGAGCTACTGGCTCCATTATATGGAGATACTGCCTACCTTGAGTTGTTTCATTTTTGAATGAAAAGGCAATGAATATGTATTATTTCATCCTTTATTTTACAGTTAAATTATTATTTTTGTATACAGGGATTTTTTTTTTAATGTCGCAGAAGCACTTTGTTCCTACATGAACGCACTTCAATAAAAAAAGACTGTGGTATTTGGCATATTTGTTTTTGCAATAGTTTTTGGGGGATTATTTTTCCTGTAAAGATATCGAGATGTATATCGAGATATATTTTTTGCTCCTTATCGCCCAGCCCTACTCTGTACGTCTACCTTTAACTGAACTTGCAGCTGCATAATGACCGTAAGCTCTTCTTTTAACCTTCAAGATATGGGTAACAAAGACACAATGCACAATGAAACTGTAGGCCTCACCTTAGCTGAACTTGTACCTGCATTATAGTAATCTTTTCTTTGGCCTTCAGCATGTGATAAATGTTTCAAAACAGACTATGCCACTAGTAGGGAGTAGCTAGAAGATTGGATAACTGGATGAGCTAATTAGGAAGAGTTTGAAAGTGCCCAACTGTATGTTTTTGGGCAGACTGTCTAAAGATGAAGAGGCAAACAGCTGTATTTGAGGTCACTGGTCAAAAACAGTATAAAAATGAGTTACGAGTGTAATTGTTAGTTGTTCTGCAAGCATCTCTGCTTTGTCTTTGGCATCTGGAGCTCTGTAACTTGAGTGATTTCTTGCAAAGAGAAGATTTTCTCCACGACAACTTCTCATCGGCTCTGTTCAACAGGTTTGCGCTGGTCTGCGTGGGTTCAGATTCCTCGTCCAGAAAGCTGATGGATCTGCTGTCTAAACGGGAGCTGCACGGACAAAACCCGATCGTCACTCCTTGCAACAAACAGTCGCTGAGCCAGTTTGAGATGCAGTCCCGAAAAAGTGAGACCGTAATTCGCAGATGATTCGACAGTTTGCATTTACTTAAATTTATTGATTTAAAGGATTAGTTCACCTCAAAATGATAATTTTTTATATTCTTGTATATCCAAGATGTTCATGTCTGTCTTCAGTGGAAAATAAATTAAGTTTTTTGAGGAAAACATTTCAGGATTTTTCTCCACACAGTGGACTTTAACGCTAACCAAATTGTTGAAGTCCAAATCAATGCAGTTGCAAAGGGCTCTGCACGATCCCAGCTGAGGAATAGGGTCTTATCTAGCGAAACGATCGGTCATTTTCTAAAAAAAATAAACTGTATATAATTAACCACAATAGTTCGTCTTGTGCTGGTCTGCGATGTGCCAGGCATTACATAATCACGTTGGAATGGACGTAGGTGGAAGTACCGCCCCATTGTTTACAAGCGTGGAGGAGGATCGTTCAAATTTTATTGTATGTTGAATGACATATTTATGTCTTTGTGTCAGTTTATTGTTTAAAATGGTCCTTTCGTGTGCGTATCCTTGATGTTTCAATCTTTTGACTCCCAAACTTTTTCTTCCGCCTACGTCCAGCGTGACCTTTCCAAAGTGATTGCGTAATGCCTGGCGCAAAGCCCTTTGAAACTGCATTGATTTTGACTTCAACCGTTTGGTTACTGTTAAAGTCCACTGTGTGGAGAAAAATCCTGAAATGTTTTCCTCAAACTTAATATCTGTTCCACTGAAGAAAGACAGACATGAACATCTTGGATGGCATTGGGGTGAGTAAATTATAAGGAAATTTTCATTTTAAGTTGAACTGATCCTTTAACACGGTTTGTGAGGCTTCTGTTGTGTGTGTGCTGCAATTCTTTTAAAATCAATTTTTGTCCACCCAGGCACACAGTCGGGGCAGATGTCAGGAGAGGGGAAGGCTGGGCCTCCAGGAGGAGGTCGCAGTGGCTTCCCTCCCGGCAGGGGTCGAGGACGCTTTCCGGGCCAACCTGGCCCAGGTGGAGACCGGTTTCCTGGACCTGGTGGGCCTGGTGGACCTCCGCCACACTTTCCAGGTACAAATCTCTAAATCAGGGTCCTAAACTGAGTTTCGTGAGGGAACTGCAAGTGGTTTGTAAGTTGATGAAATGCCAATAATTGACCTTATGACAGCGTTTACATAACCATGTGCACTTCTTTTCAAGTGCGGCTACTCTTTCTATGTTTATCAAACATAATGACAACGCAAGTTGGCTCACTCTCTGATGTATCACTGTGCATTTTATCTTTTGTGCAAAATCAAGGAGACTTTTGTATCAGGTTTAGTTGAAACTCGAAATGTAACCTAGAAGACAAGAAAATGGTGAAATCACAAGGAGAAAACAAATTGGACGGTTGACCTCAAAAACATTGATATTAACAGATAGAAAAATCTTCGCAGATGCAATCAGGGTGAGGAAGTGTTTTTCCTTAAAATAGTTATCTCTGGCTGCATGTCTCATTTATGACGTGACGGACCGTTGAAGCTGAAGATGGCTGCGCCCTAGTAACAAACAACAAACTAGCATCACTGTTTTCCCCCTTGTAACTACTTCAGCAGTTAGGCGTAAAAAAAAAAAGTTTGGTTCCGGTTGGTTGTCAGTCGAGGTCATGGGTCGGTAGGGACTTTATTTTTTTTAGTGGCAGCAAGGGATAGGAAGGAAATTATTTTTATTTTTATTTTTTATTTACAGTAGCGATTGATAAGCTACTCTATTTTTTCATAATGTACAAAGATCGCAGTAAGCATCGTCAACTTCATCTTTGCAGCCAACACACAAAAAAACACTTGTTTATTAATAAACAATTAAAATGTCTCCTTGCTATATTTGACATTCATAATCATTACTTTTGCCGGTTCTTTGTGAGAGCTTTTAGGTGCTTTATTGGCAGCGCTACCCATACATGTTACATGAACGTGTCACCACTGCATCACCACACCTCCAAAATAATCAAGGTTTGTATCGAATTGTGCGTCAAAAATCGTGATACGAACCGAATCGTGGGTTTGGTGTATCGTTACACAGCCCTATCAAATATCTAACGCGCCGCATTTTTTGGCGGTAACAGCGTTATTGAGATGGGAAGAGTAATCAATTAGATCACTGCAAGTGGCTGAAAAGTAAGCAAACATATGCGCTGAATTAGAGACAGTAAAGGTGAGTGGGTCCATTGGTCTTAAAAAGTGGGTGGGTCTTGTCCCACCCATATACTATGGTTCTGACGCCCATGTGTTAAATCATATAAATATTAACTTTAAACTCTCAGGTAGACTTAAAGAAATATTTTAGTTCAAAGGGGTTTGGCTGAGAAAACGGTTTGGGAATCCCTGCCCCCCATTCCTTATGTAGTCTTTCCTCAATGCAAGTTGTAAATTATTTTGCAGGTATGCAAGGACCACCGCGTCCTCCCTCTGGCCCACCTGGGCCTCCGGGACCCCCTGGCCCCCCTCCACCTGGACAAGGTCTCCTGCCGCCTCTCGGTGGACCTCCTCACAGAGGAGACCGCCCTCCACCTCCCGTCATTTTTCCTGGTCAGTTTGGTCAACCTCCAATGGGTCCGATGCCTCCTGGCCCGCCTCCACCAGGATACGGGCCCCCCCCAGGCCCCCCACCACCTCAGCAAGGTCCGCCCCCTCCCGGACCCTTCCCACCCCGTCCACCTGGGCCCTTAATACCCCCGCTTGGCCTTGCACCTCCACCTCACATGCAGGGACCCCCACCTGGAGGTCCACCACCAGCTCCTCACGTCAACCCAGCCTTTTTCCCTCCACCTGGAAACAACAACATGCCACCGTCCGACGGCAGGGGTCCTCCACCCGGCGACCCCTACGGCCGCCCTCCTCCTTATGACCGAGACTACGGCCCGGGTGGCAGGTAATAAACACCTCACCTTCACTTCTGTAATTCTCACCCTTTAATGAGATCTCAGGTCTTATTGGTGGAAACTGAGTCCCATTTGTTGTTGACCATATACTAGGGCTGCACAATTTAATTTAATTTATCTGTATATAAAAAATTCCTATAGCTATTAAAAACATTTGCTATTGTGATTTAAAATGAGGGAGGTTTTTTGTTGTTGTTTTAAGATGCGGGTTTGTTCTTGTTTGTAGGGCTGCACAATTTGGCCTGAAATTGAGATTATCAATGTAACTATAACAATAATAAGAATACTTTTATATGAAGACTATTTTAATATTTAGTAATAAGTAATTAAATTTAAAATTTAAAATGTTATTACAATAATTACATTGTAACATTAAAGTATTAAAAAATGTGGTTATACTATTTTTTACAGTGTCCTTTTTACATGTTACATGTACTTACCATAGTAATAACAGTAAATGATGCATAATTACACGCAACTAACCCTCAACCAAACCCTAATCCTAGCCTATAGTAGGTACATGTTAATTAAAATTACTCAGTACTTGAGTCTATAATTGCACTGTAATAATTACACCTTAAAAAATAGTGTAACCAAACTTTTTTACTGCACAACTGTAAAATGACTATTCAAATATTTATTGTCTAAAGCTGCTAGTGTAAAAACAATGCCACTCTGAAGAATGCAGTGCGTTTAGATAAGTCGCAGTAAGCGATATATTGCAAAATGGGTTTTATTCAAATTAATCGTGCAGCCCTACTGCATACTACCTACTACATACTCCAGAATTGGGCAATGTTGGTTAAAAAAAGAAGAAAAAGAAAGTGAAATGTGTAGCCTAAAACTGACCCTGAATCTCCTCTCTGGCCTTTCTTCAGTAACTTCAGACCCCCTGTAGTATGTGGCTTTGAGCCCTGGATAAACGAGGGGTTGGTTGATGTGAAAAACTCTGGCCAGCACTTGCACAATACAAGTGATCAAGGGTTAGTGATGTAACCGTCCGCTGAGACCAGGATCCCGAAATGGGACCTTCGTTTCAGGCTTGAGTGTTGAGTGTGCAGCATTTCTGCAGTGATTTTTCAACTAGTGATGCACCGAAACACCGAAAACGAAATCCAAATATAAAGTTGCAGTAATTGAACTTTATGCTGTTCAGTGTCTCGTGCTCTCAGGTGCTAAATGAGTGAAAGTTCTTCGGCAACAAATTGTAATTATTGCTAACATTTTTGGTCTTGGTAAAATGCATCCACATGCTGTGCACAAAATAGATGCTTACACAATCAAAACAATTTTCAATCAGTTATTCTGGCCCTCCAAAACGGTTCCGGCCAAAACCAAAAAAATTTTTTCTTACTGTTTCAGCTGAATATGTTTGGTTGCCGAAATTTTGGTGCATCGCTAATTTTAACATGATGCAATGCAATATGATCCAGCGTTAACAGCACTGCTGCACTTTGTGTGAATTTGGCCCTCGGTGCATTTGTTTTATTCTGACTTATGTTTTTAGTTTGCATATCTTAATGCAACTTTTTTTTTCTCTTGTAGGGACATGGATGCGTCTCGAACTCCTCTGAGCGAAGCAGAGTTTGAGGAGATCATGAATCGTAACCGAGCGATCTCCAGTAGTGCTATCTCAAGGGCTGTGTCGGATGCGAGCGCAGGTGCGAACGTGATTTAGTTTGTTTTGGTTTGTATGGTGGTAGTTAAATTGTCTTTTTTGCAGCTAATTTATATGAAATAAATCCTACTATTAGAAGTTTTTTTTGTTATTATTGTTTTTTAGCAATTTCAAAGCCACATAATGATCAAGTTGTTTACTAGGTGCTGCTTAATTCAAGATTCACACGTGGTAATTTATTGGAAGGTTAAATAAGCTTCCTTGTCATCATGTCTTTTTTGTCAAATTCCAATAACTGTTAAACAAACATGGCTGCACTGTTTTTAAAGGTAATATTCAATGTTTTTATTTAGGAAAATGGCTGATGTATTCAATGCATCACCTGAATGCATTTTCAAATTGTCTAGTTTAAATCTTAGAGTCCCCCTGTAGTCAATAATTTATCCCTTAAAACTCATCTTTGATCACCAAAATGACGAACTTTTTTCCTTAATTTCTTCATGCCTTAAAATAGCTTGAATTATAACTCTACACCCTTGCCTCATTTAGTATATGCGGTTCTATGAATATGCAAATTAGCCCGCCTCCACTCACTCGCACCAGCTCAGAGATCCACTCATTGACGGGATTGGTTGCAAGGTAGTTTGTGACTTCAGAAACACCAGTGATTTCAAACCGTGTTTTTGTTACTGTCTTTGGATCACTGCAGTTTAAGGAGAAAATGCTCAGCAATGGTGTTAACTTGTGAATTTGCACATGGTTTGTCTTAAAGCATAACACCACCACATAGACATATAAAAAGCATTAATAGCTCGATTTTCACCACAGGGGGACTTTCAATGTTTGTTAATTGTATGACTTCAGTTATTTACCTTGTTCTCATCATCATCATCATGTTTAATCTAAATGACTAATTTTGCAGCTGATTACGGCAGTGCTATAGAGACTCTGGTGACGGCCATCTCTCTAATAAAGCAGTCGAAGGTTTCCGCTGATGACCGCTGTAAGGTTCTCATCAGCTCACTACAGGATTGCTTACATGGAATTGAATCCAAATCCTATGGATCTGTGTCGAGGTAAATATCTTGTGGATTTTTGTTTTTGTTGTGGAGGATTATTCATTTTTGCATGATCTTTCGTCTAAGTGAAACATGTTTTAAGACCACTTTTTGCTGATGTAACCAGCACCACAAGGGCAGGTAAAAATTCAGGGATTGGAACCAAATAAGGCTTTAATGGGCATTCTCAGTTCAATTTTGAACGTTGCGCAGCCCTAGTAAAATCAACTAATAATATCAGAGCCTAACATGTTCTTTTTCGTGATCTTATCAAATCCAGATGGAAAAATAGTCTTGCCCTGTTTTTTCTGTTGAATTAAATTACTTCATGCATTTTCAGTTTGCCTCAATGCATTAAATTAGTGCATGATTTGCATTAATGCATTCAATTTAAAGATTTTAAATTTGCATGAATTAAATAACTTGATGCATTGCAGCAAAGTATTTCATGTGGTTTCATATTCTCTTTAATGCTTTTCACCCTTTAGCAGACGGGAAAGGTCCAGGGAGAGGGACCACAGTCGCTCTCGTGAAAAGAACCGCCGACACAAGTCTCGCAGCCGAGACCGGCACGAGGACTATTACCGGGAGCGTAGCCGTGAGAGAGACCGCCATCGCGAACGAGACCGAGACCGTGAGAGAGACCGAGAACGTGAAAGGGAATATCGCCACCGTTAGTTGGAGAGGAAGGTGTGTATCCTGTTTGTTTCTCTCTGTCTGTCTTTCTTTCTCCTCTTTCCCTTCAGGATTCAGATGTACTTGCATCCTATCCTGCAGAGGTTGGGATATCACAGGTAGGTGATCAGAAAAGGTGAGCCTTTGATCCTACAATTCGACCATGTACTGTCATTTTCCCTACGGCTAATCTATTTTTTTTTCTCTTTTATTTTATGGATGTAGCATGATCTGAGTACACTGATCCTTTAAATTTGTGTACCGGTCTTGAAGCCATTTATTGTACAATATCAGCTCCAGAAACTATAAACTGTCCGGCACTGTTATAAAAAAAAGCAATTGTGTTGTGCACAATCCAGTTTGTCTTTGGAGGGATTTTATGTGTATTTAAATGTTTTTTAAAAAAACAGAATGCCTTTCATAAACATTGCACTTTAGTATTTGTCCATTTTAGCTTGAGATTTGCTCCAAGTTTAAAGACTATGCCAATTTTGTCTAGGTCAAGCAGAAAACTACCTTTATCATACTTTGCCTAATTGTTTGACAGAAAAATCTGGATGTATTGCATGTCTTTAGGGTTGCAATTCTGAAATATAAATTCCACCTGTTATCATAAATGTGAAGAGAATTTGGTTGTAGTTGGATGAGAGAAAATGAATGTTTGTATTTCACATTGAAACATTTACTGATTTCAGTGAATGAGCAAAATCATGTTTCTCAGGTTGTGCATTGACATTCCTGTAGGCAGATTTGATATTGACATAATGGTTTTCCTAGTGTTTAGTTCCACATTGAACTGAATGTTGTGAAAAACAAATGAATGGAGTCAAATTGATCTGCATTGGCATTTAAAAATACGTTTGCTGTAGTCTTATGTCAGGTTGAGTTGTGCATGGTGTTGGCCATATCAAATCTTTTCATGTTGTGCCTTATGAATGAAGTATTTAGTCTTGAACATCTGTACAGTATAATTTCAGAAAAGCATTCTGAATGTCTTCTGTCAGAGCAAGTTAAATGTCTTTTACTGTGAAGGGTATTTCAGACGTCACTGTGCGTCCTAGTATTTCTGCAAGGTTTAAAGTCATATTTGCAGGGTTTTAGTAGTAAAAGTTTTTCCATCTTAAAAGCTAATTATCTGAATTTGACATTTTCTTAGTTGACATTAATTCGTTATTCATTTATTTTCCATGTTTGTTAATGTTACACCTTAGATTACTCAGATGTAGCAGTTCTTCACCATTGACACTTAACTCACTCAAGCATTTGTTTTAACTGTAAAATAAAACTACAGATCTGCAAGGTCAGAATGTGGCGCTACTGGGCAAATAATACAAAGTATGCCTTACATATTAATATCTTCCTCACTGCTTTTATGAATGGAAAAGAACTGCTATAGCTTTTCCAAAGTGAACATTTTTACTTTTTTTTTATTTAATTTTTTTCTAATCATACTCATGTTTGTAATGATTTACAATTGCTTTTATTTAATATGCAACCAGTATTTAATAAATATTTTCACAGTCAGTATTTAAATTTATGTAGCATGTCCTCAGTTCAAACCCTTTTGGTCTTAGTTAATTTTCTGACTGAGACACATTACTGTCACTGTCTCACTTGTGGCCTGTTGCTTCATAGCTCTGTGTGACTGTTTCCTACAGGCTAAATTTTGTACTGTATGTAAATGCTGAGGACACCATAATATCATGTGTGATCCATTGTGAGTGATCTCACATACATTTGATTTTAGATGCATAGAGACGTTATCAACTGTCCATAGACAAAATTATGAAACTAGAACTGCAACAGAAGTTGGCTAATTTTTAGCAAATAGATTGCAATCATTGTAAATGCATAAACTCAAGCACAATTACGTTGTCAATTTTGTTTCATGTAATTCTGGCAAGAAAATCTTCCAAATTGTTCTGGCCTCCTAGCCAAAAAATCTGAAATTGCCAATTAATCGGGTTGTCTTTTTTATTTTTATTTTTATCTGTATTATCAATTGTTAACCTTAATTGTACAGTCTATAATTGAAGCAACACTAATCAGGGAAAGACTATTGGGTTCCAAAGCCATTAGCTAACAGAATTTACCTTGCACTTTTAATACATGCTGTTTCTCTTATGCTGGGTTCAGACTACATAATATCGGCCAGATTTTGGCACGATCTGTTTGACGTAGGATGCCGTATTGGTTCATAAATGGCAATGGCCGTCGAGACTTGAAAAATCATCTTTTTATCTTGTATAGTGTCATCATAGACAACCAACATCATGTCCAAAAGACCGGGGTTACCAGGACGGGGTGAAAAAAGATAAATCCTAGCGAATGATAGCAGAGGCACTTTAATGCTGGAATTAGCATTAAAGGGATAGTTCGCCCAAAAATAAGTATTCTGTCATTTACTCGCCTTCCTGTTTTTCCAAACCTGTATGAGTTTCTTTTTTCTGTTGAACACAAGATATTTTGAAGAATGTTGGTAACCAGACAGTTGATGGACTTCCTTTTTTTCAACTGTCCACAGTATATGGCTACCTTCAACTGTCTGATTTAGGGATGGCGAAAACTAAAAATTTTCTTGACCGACCACCGAGCCTCATTAGCCGGTTGAAACCGGTTAACCGATTAGTTTAAAATATACCACGCTATTTGAAATAACAGCCATTTCGAGCCGCGCCTGCAATTTCGCAACTCTGTCGCATCTCTCTCTGCCTCCTGGCTGCTCACATACACACACATACACACACACACACACACACACACTGCCCCGGTGCCGCACTTCCACTCACGTCACTTTTTTAAAATCCCCTACAGCGTGAAAAATGAGTCCCGCAAACGCGGCGCCGAGGAGCTTGTATGTAATCGGAGGGCAAATGGCTCCTTAGTTTCGAAATGGTTTGGGTACAAGGTGATCGCGTTGAAAATAAAGGCGTTAGTCTAGCGTTAGAAGCTCATTTGAAACATTGCAGCGTCTCATTTAAGAAAATGACAGCTCCGAAGAGACTTAGTTTGAGGTAACGTTAGTGCTAACAATAATAAAAAAAGATGATCATCACCTTATCTGTTACCACTGAAATGTAGATGTAATGTATTTCTACAGTATTACTACTGTATTTAAGCACTGTATCACACAAGTTGCAACTTACTGTGTCAATCTTTTTGGTGAAATGGTCCCACACACTACTTTTCTTTGCACGCTTCATCCTGTCGTCTGCCCTGGCTCTAACCTCGAGTGTTTTAGCCTGTAGCCTTTACTTTTCGCAAACCTTGTGAGCGCGCTAACCCAACCGCTGTGACCTCGCGCCAAATGTTTTTAATGGTTTATTAAGTACAAACAGGCGAGTTATGAAAAATTGAGTGTGAGGGATTTGTTCACTACACACAAAAATATCTTGGAATAAGATGGCTAACTGTAGTAGCGTTTAGTCCACTGTCTATAATAGCCTAATTCAGAGATCACTTTTTTTTTTTAACCGACTACCGACAACTTTGATCGGTTAGCGTTGAGACTGTCAACCATCGGTCAAACGGTCATCGGTTAGCATCCCTAGTCTGATTACCAACATTCTTCAAAATATCTTTTGTATTCAAACAAAGAAAGAAACTCATACAGGTTTGGAACAACATGAAGGCGAGTAAATGACAGAATTTTTATTTTTGGGTGAACTATACCTTTAAGATAACATGCCGCTTCGGTAGCCAATGTTAACGCTCTTGTTTCCGAAAGTCATTTGATATTTCTGCCTTCTGAATGACTTCACATACATCGTTAAATGTGGCAAGCGATGATTGATTGGTTTTGAGAAATGTGTTTCTGTCCACGATAGAAGAATTTAGGAGTTAAAATCACAATCTGACACAGTGACTATCATAACAGGCAAAAATTGTGTATTCTAAACCCGACATTAAAGACAGCATTTTAGATCAGGTGAGATTGAGTAAAGATTTTTATGCACTGAAGGATTTTAAAGCATTTGCTCCGTGCGTACAGCCCTGTTACGTTGGGTTTATTGGGATATTTGGATGTAGTGTCCATTTGTATGGGTGGAAATGACTGTTTTTCCAAGGTTGTTTGTGTAGTTTTTCCTCAAGTAATGGTCCTGACATATTGAAGGGTTTAATCCCCACCCCCCTTTCCTCTGTTCAGTATTGTGCTTTATAAGATTCTGTCACAGGATTGGACAAACTTATGTTTTTGTAGTAGTTACAGGTTGTGCTAATAATTGTCATTCCAAACAAACTAAACTGTGATATCCTTAATTCAGTGCGAGAGTTTTCATGTGTTAATGTCTAGGTAAAGTAAAATTAATATTTATGAAATTTCTGTAGTAAAATGGGCTGAGACCTATGAATATGGCTATAGTAAGACACAGGTTAATGTTTTAATAAGAAATCACATCTTCAGTACGTTTTATTTCATGTCCATTTCTCTTGTTACAACAGATGCTCAAAAGAATAATTCGTTTCTGAATTATTTGTCCAACCCTGTGTACTGTAACTCCAGTGTCCACCGAATCACTAGAATCAAGCTAGTCGTTCATTTGCAGTTTTTATTTCATTTTTATTATATAAACTCCTAGAAACTTAGCTTCTAGGTCACGTTATGCATAAACATTATGTAGAAAACTGTAAACTCAATGGTAGAAAACGATGTAAATAAGCATTGCATCTTAATTAATAAAATGCATAGTTTTGCATCGAGGGTAATCAAAATTGAAATGTGGATTTGATGCTTATTCTCAGAGGTGCAGTGGACACTGTATATTTTATTATGTGCTTAACAGAAAGTTGTTCTCTATGGGGGAAATAAGATTTTTCCTGTTGTAGCAAAAATACAGAACTCATTTAATTTAGTTTAATTGTAATCGACTAGTTAACTGCTCTAAAGAAACTTAAATGATTGGATGAGCGTTTGAAAAAAAATCAGTAGTATCTTTTAAGTAGTTAACCATGTGTAGATGAGTCTTTAGTCTTCATTACCCATAATTGAACGATTGTTTTGGCGACATTAAATTTGAATGTTCTGTTTTACTCCTTTTTAGATGTGAAAATATTTAATCAGAAATAGATATGAAGTGTAAGAAATGAGCACTAATGACCTGGATCACTTCTGCTTCTAGAATTATAATTTACCTGTGAACTTGATTTTGTGCAACAAGCCAAAAAAAAAACTCAATTACTATGAGTTAACCTTGTTTAAAGCCATAAGAGGTCATACATGTTTTACATCCAGTGAGACAAACCAATCAGCCAATATGTCAAATCAGTATCACAATGCAGGAATCATGCAATGCGTACTGTCTAACTTCTAGCTTATGCAATTCAACTGAATAAATTGAATGCATGTTCTTTTGTTTTAAGTCATGCTCAAAATTATATATCCTTTTATCCTCAACTTGTTGCAAACCTGTATGTTTTTTTTTTTTTTTTTCATTAAATGAGCTAAAATGTGCCCTTTTAAAATACAAAAGTACTTGGAAAATCTGCTTTGTTGACAATACAGATGCTGATTTGTATGAATTTGTGTTTGATTGATTTGTCTCGGTGGAACTAAAAGCCATATATTTTCATATGACTTTAATACATATTTTGACAACTGGTTAACTCTTATGAATTACAGTTTTGATGTGAGTTATTGTGCGTCTGGATACATATAAGGATTATAATTTCCATGAAAGAATGATAATTGCTATTGACTAGGTAATCCGAGTGTAAGTGAAGTATTTGCTCAGTTGTCGTGTTAAGTACATGTTTCATAGTTCTGCATGCCATTGTCTATGCTTTTGTCATCTTTTCACACTGTATTGATGCACTGATTCCAGGGACTTGTCTTAAATAGTGTTGTATGTTTTTAGCATTTCCAGTTATCACTGACTACATTTACATGTGCACCAGTAATGTGATATTTTCCAATAATCAGAGTACGGTCTTAATTGCAGCAAGATGTTTACATATTAATGCCATTATTCACTTACCCCAGTGCACAGCACAAATAATAAACTCACATAAAGTAGGCTTGTTACTGGCCAAGCTCTTTCAGCGCGATTTGTTCGCCAGTTCTCTTGTAATCTGCCTAAATTTTTTCCCGGTGACGTGTAACAAATGCCTCCATTTCAATGTTTTTGATGATGCCCCCTAATAGTCAATGAGAAGAGGCTTAACCGACCAAATTAATTAACATTTAAAGCCCTATTCGCACAGGATTAGTATTATCTGGTGACCTCGTGTGAATTAGAAATCACCCCCTACATCTGAATTTCGCATTCGCACGGGAAAAGCGAAGCCTGGGATTTTACTCCACTTATCTCCCGGATATGATGTCAATAGGCTATTGCTTCGAAATGTCTTGTCGCTATTATAGGTCTAGCTGTATGATATATCATAAACAGAATAATGTTCCTTACCGCTGCTATATATCTCATCCATCTAATCGTTTTTGTTTTTGCTCTTCTGATGGTTTTCAGCTTTCTCTTTCTGCAAATTGTATGATGTATAGTGATATGACCCAGCACCCAAAATACTATCAAAACACTCCAACTACATTCTTCGTGAAAGATGGATTAAAAAAAGCGCACAGAGAACAAAAACCTTGAAAGAAAATTATAGACAACCCCGCCAAATCAGAGATGCCGATTTGCACGGGACTAATATCACATGACCTCGGTGTTCGGCGAAATATGGTAGGTCATTTGCGGGGGAATTTTTACTTTATAAATTACAGACATGGCGGTTCGCACAGGATTAAGATCACAGACAACCTCCGCAATTTCTTACAAATGACTAGAGGTCACCAGGTAATATTTATCCCTTGCGAATAGGGCTTCAGTCACTTATTTCTTCAGGACCCAAACATGCACATGCCCACTTTGATCAGACTGGAATCGATGCGATTAAATTGTTTACATGCCTGTTTATTGCTATTTAAAATCAATATCCACCACATTTAACTACGGTTATTTGCTTAAATTGCCTAAATTTTGCCGCAATATTGCCTTAATCTCATTGTTCACATGGAGGGTGCATGTGAACGTAGTCACTGTTCTCCCTGACTGCAGTTAATATACTTTTGTACCCAATTCTGTGCTGATGTGAAACTAAAATACATTTAAGTATTACCCTATATTGCTATAATCAATAGGAAACAAATTGCCCCTTAGGCTGGTGCTGTTATAAAATTGATTTAACGTTTGCATGCCTGTGTATGTCTGGGACAGTCTGAGCGTGTGTAGATGTAGAGGGGAAAAACATCTGTGTGTGTTTCTGGGTTCTGTGCCCCAAAACAAACTGCCACCTTCGTTTTGACACCTTTCAGCTGAACGCAAGAGGAGGAGGAGAGACGTCAGGAGCAACGTGGATTCATCCGACAGCATCCCGCATCGCAGAGCGCTGGACTCCGGACACGAGGAGAGTTCTGTCAAATATTATACACTCACTCTTAATTCCCAACAGCTCTTGTTTTATTTTTTTTACTTTTATTTGGAAGTAGCTGTGTGCTAAGTCAGTTCAGCTTTTGACAAATAATTTGCTTGCTCATTCGAAACCAGAACAACTTTCCGACTGCTATAATGTTGTAAATTGTCAGTTAGCTAGATTTGTTTTTATAGGAACTTTTTTTTTTCCATGTTTCTTCCCCCTTTGCCCTTGTCCATATAATGTTTGTAAGTGTCTTTTGCCTTGATTATTAAATAGAATCTGTGTTGTAATAAAGTGTGTACTGGGGTTGTTGCTTGTTCATAATTAAGGTTTATACTTGCCATTTGGGTCAATTTCCATTTGGGTCAATCTCCATTTTAGCCAAAAGACAAAATTTGTCCTACACTTGACAATCCCCCCCCCAAAAAAATTTGTATCTTTACTTTCTATAAATGCTGTGCCATTGTGCCTTTTCCAGTTTTACCCAATTTCAAGAGTTTCCATGCAGTGGTTTCAGTGTTTAAAGAGGTGATGGTGACGTTTTGGGTAGATTTATCATTCATGTTCATATTCCAAATTATTTGCCAATTCTTGTAGGGTTTTATCTTTCCATGAAACTTTTCAGTGGTTTTCTTGATTGTAATTGGAATGAAATGCTCCTAATTTTTGTAGTCAGTTTATTTTTAGAACACAAATCACTTGAGTCGTAAATATTAATACAAAATACTCCGCATTTGTAATGTATCGGACACGTGTACATTTCTTTATGCATATATCTTATGTTCATATATGTGTGTGTATATACAGGCAATATTGTAATTTGTCCTTTATTACTGTTTGATTCTGCTAATTTAAAATTTTAACTTGAGATTTATGCAAATTGACCAATGCATTTGTATGGATTGATCTTAATTTCTCAACTTGTCTGTCGCTTGTAAAAAGGTTAGTTTTTAGATCCATTGTCTCACTTCACTTACGGCAATGTTTGCCAGTGATGTAATGAGCAGTGTCGGCAACTAGTCTGTCAAATGACCATCACTGCTTACTGTAAATATGCAAGTACTTTATTTTGAAACTTTGAATGCATTAATAGATTTGAGGGATGCACTTGGACTATGGGGTGTTTGTCACACTGACCGCTGTGGTCGGGTTTCATCTGTTGAACAACAGAAAATAAGATTCATGTGAACACAATTACTCCCTTGTGGCCTGTGTTTTTAATGGTTTTTTTTAATGCAAATAGAGTAAGTTCTATGCTAGTTTCTAGTGGTTTTTTGCAACTGAATACTCTGGTGATGAAGTGGATGAACGACTGTATTGTGGGTTCCTGTTCCCTGGACTGAATCATCTGGACTGAGAGGTAAGTCAATTTTGCCTTGTATCTTATTGAAGTGGATACGCCTGTGTTTTTGTTGACCCAAGCATTTACAGCTCTGAATGGACATTTTGTTGTAATATTGCTAGTTATGCAGTTATACTTGTACATTGCAGTTATGCTTAAACTTTTCAGGACCTTCTGTTGGATGGCGTTTTCTCTGATGCATTTTCATTCATTGTGCATAGACATTTGAGGTGGTTCAGTCCACATATTATTAAATTCGTGATTAATGTGGGCTACCTATTTCAAAATAATTTTGCCAATCAATAAATTTTTCCCACACTAGATTTGTCTTTTTTCTTGTCTTCTGTTTCTAGTGCTTTGGGAATGAAAAGTCATGGAGAGGCAGAATAATGCGAGTACTTTTAATTGTAACTGTGCCTAGAAGTGTAAAATGGACTACTAGAATACTGTAAATGCTGCTTTTTCCTGTAGTCCTGTGAGAGAGGGGGTTCTGGTGTTTGATAAAACATCCCATGTGGGTCAGGTTTGCTACACAAACTAGATTATCTGTTTCTTAGTCTAAACGCAGGTTGCAAGATGACATTTTTCTTAATGAAGCCATTCTAAATAATTGGATGTGTTCAAACAAGTTTTAATTTTGTAATCTTTAAAAATTATGGGTGGGATGATTTGGGTAACTAGGCTGAAGTTGTAGTCAAGTTATGAGTGTGAATGTTACTGAACTAATGTTGCTCTGCTAGCTCGAGTAAATGCGCATGAACTTCTTGTGCGTCCATTCCTGCAGATAATGCACTGCGTCGCACACTTTTGACGATAGTTAATGCATCAAGATAATTGTGCAGGCCTATAGAACTCTACAGTAACACAAAACTCTTTATATTTCCTGAAACAAAGACTCCCTGTGATAATGCAGTTCCACAGAATGTGTGTGGGTTTGCGCTAACTCATCTGGGGGGTCAGATATCTTTCTGTGTAATCTGTTTTTTTTGTTTGTTATTTTTGTCTACTCGTAGCCTAATCCCAGCAACGGTGCTTCCCTAAAGTAGCCAGTAACAGTGCTGGCTTTTTCTGTAGACGACCCAGAATGAAACACCTCATTCTGAACCACAGAGATGACCTTGATTGTGCATTGAACAACTTTATTCTCGGACCGTCTGACTTTAGATGAGCATAAAGTCCTCTGGACTCACCCAGCTGAGAAACTGATGTTCTGAAACCGTGAGAACAATGATTTTCAATGTTTCTAAAGCGTGAAATGTCGTGATTAGAACTTTATTTAAAAGATTAAATAACCTATTTTTACTCACAATGTAGGCCTAACATTCTATGAACGTTTACGCCTATTTGTAATATTCCAAGAAGGTTCATTTTAACATTCAACTATTACAAGTATAACATTATAAGAATGTTCTCAGAACGTTTTCTCTCAATGTAATGAGAACGTTCAAGTACATAAAGCCATTCTCTTAACGTCTTAAGAGTGCATATTAAATATTTATAAGGTTAAGAACGTTCTATAAATGTAAATCAAATAACTTTTTTTTAACATTTGCATGAAAAGAGACTCAATGAGGCCAGTTGTTACACTAAATAAATAAGCCAGATAAAAGTTATTTTGAAGCTGTAAATAAAATAAAGATTATTGGAGTAGCCTACGTTTTACAAGAAAATTCTACTTCAAACTTTTATGTTTAATTCAACGTGTTACTTGCCATTTCTTTGCAAATGTTATTACATTTACTAAGCCGTTTCTAAGAATCGAACAGATTTTTTTTGCACACCCATCAAAATGTGAACAAAGCTTACAAAAGAGGATGAGGAACATTTATAATTAATTAATAATATTAATTCATTAAACGCTTGCATTTTATACATTTTCTTTAGAACATTCTATAAAGATCTAAGAATGTTGAACTATAGAACCTTTTGTGCAATAAAAAATGATTCTTCGTGAACCAATGGCAATAAAGGACCTTTATTTTTCTCAACTTGATTCTGCCTTGATCATGACATGAGTAATTGCTAAGATAACATAACGTCTATTAAATAGAGGCGTATTGTGCAAGTAGTATGTTCAGAAGACTGGTGTAGAATATTATCCGAATGGTCTTTTTCTATTGTCTTGGGGCATAGAAATTATTCAGTTGACGTTGTACCTCGGTGTTTCTATTGTCGTTACCACTTATGGTTGTGTAAAATAATCATGCTCGTTGCACATCCAGCTTGTTTTGCGTAATGCTGTCTGGAATTCCATATGATGATCATGCAGACTATATTTGCAAAATATTTTTCTGGTAATCGCTATCTCGGGTTGTTCATCTTACCGACAGCTCAAAGAATGAAAAAAACAACATGCAGGAAACAAATAGTTTTCAGATAAGAACAAAAATTTTATTTTGCTTCAGCTGTGAAACACTGCGGATTGTTCCACCATTATATCTGTTAATCATTGCTCTTATGACTTTTATGATACGAAAATATATTACTTTTTATAGTTTTATATATAATTAAAATTTTGAAAGTTTGAACAAAATATTGATGGACAAGCTGAGTCGTTAACCTAAACGAGGAATAATAATACTGCAAGTGTGCTTTTGATTACTTATGAATGATTTAGTCTTTAACCTAAAATCAAAGCATTATAAGCATTCTGTAGGTCTGTGCAAACCTTCAATCATTGACTCTTTTTCTAGAAGTGGCTTTGTGTGGCTTCAAATGTAGGCTACTCAACTATACTGAACCGCGGCGTGTGTAGACAGAGTAGTACTGAGTAAATTGGCATTGCCTTATTTCGTTTTCAATTACATTTAAGAAATAATACTTATCAAGAAGCTTATTTTATTAATTAATATATTATATAACGTTTGGTTCATGTTTGTTTTTGTAGTTTGGCCAACAAGTTGTTTTTGGACATTTGTTTTCTTTTTTAATTGATGAAGGACATTTGATTGACTGTTTAAAACACAATATATATCATCAATGCGATTTTTGGGTAAATCTGCTGTGTATTTTGGCCATGATCAATGCATTGTCACTTTAATTCAGCGTAAGCGGCGCGGCAAAAATAGACTGGGCGCCAAAACTATCGCGGCACTGCTGCTCCTGCTCTGCTCCAGTTACGCGCTGCCGCGCCGCCTCCGCGTGCGGTGTGAATGCTCTAATCTGTTAACATGGCACATGGGCGCCGAAAAAAATACGCGCTGCTTACGCTCTGCCAACGCGTGCAGTGTGAAACCGGCGTTATTGTTGAAGGTTGAAGGTTGCAATGAAGCTGATAAAGTTAAAAAGCTACAAACCTAACAACCATAACCAGTCCTGAATAAGGGAGTGCAAAGCCAGACACTTTTAGTTTAAGCTTAGTAAGTGTGTTGATTGTGTGTTTGGAGTCACACCCATCTCTCTCTCTCTCTCTCTCTCTCTCTCTCTCTCTCTCTCTCTCTCTCACACACACACACAAGCTTGTATCTCCATCACCGCTGCGCCAGAAGCGCGTTCACTGCAGCTCTGTGGCGCGCGCACAGGCGTTGAGAGAAGGAAAAAGAGAGTGAGGTTCGGAACATCTTCACCCGGCGTGATTCATGTTCAAGGTAAGGCAAGATATTCTGCTTTCTACTGTTTCAGAGCAAAATGTAGGTTGACTTTAATCCCGGATGTGCCGTTACAAGAGAAAAAGCGTCGCTCATCCTTGAGGAAGAGATACGCTCAGTGTTTAATCATGACGGTCTGGATGCGTTCACATGTGGCTTGATAACGGATTTAGGTTGTTTTGGATCTGAATTCTTGAGGAGTGAAGGGTGTAAAATCCATTAAGCAGTGTATCGACCCGGAGCAGCTCTCAGACCTGATGCGTTCTTGATGCGTCCCGTCTGCGGTGCGTCAGGCGGGCGTCTTTTGCCGCTGTGTTTTAAGATGGTCTGTCAAGAAGTAGCCTACAACTTTGACAATCAAAGCGTTTAGTTCTAGATGATTTTAAATTCCCGAACGCGTCCTCTGCGTTTGACACGGGTCTGTCGGCGGACGCTGCTGAAACGGACGCGTCATCAGCGGTGACCGCTGTCACTATCATAAGTGGTTAAAGTCCTCTTTCTTACTGTGGTTTCTTGTCACATCAGTGTTGTGCTGCGGTGGCGGGTTAAGCTGAAAGAGGATGGATGAATGTGTGAGCGCGCGGCGCCAAAGCTTCAGTTCAGATGTTACAGTGAAGCACAAATGATTCTTGAACTGGTGAGGTTTGGCGCGATCGAATCATTCTTGCTACATTGTTGCACTTGAGGATTAATCTTTTCAGGGTTATATTTCATCCCAAAATCCCAAAAGAAAAAGTTGTTTTGTGTTAAAAAATAAAGTAAAAATCTTAATCATTAATCGTTACAATACATTTTTATTAGGCAACATTTAATTTCCTATTTTTTTATTTATGGTTTTGGAGTGAAATATGTGATCTGGACATGTTTTTGAAAGGTTCACCTTTCAACAGAATTGTACTGTTACAGTAAATTACAGTTTATATAGTCTAGTTGATGCCTGAAGGGACATCTGTGTGCAGCAGTTACAACATTAAATAGAAACTTCACTATTCAACAGACCGTTTACAACATACACTCTCACATACCCCTCTGTATATATGAGAGCTCAATTACAGTAGAATGTAGGGAGACATGCCAGCAAGTTCATACAGTTACAGCACGACACGTAACGCTGTGCTTTGACTAAAGGAGCTGTGCTAAATATGATGTCTGCTCTCTTATCTGGACCTTGATACTGATACTGCAGGAGACAGACAGACAGACAGGGCCATCTGCAGATAGTGAGCCACAATCAGTGTCAGTTACATCATTCATTCAGAAATGTATCCAATGATAAACATGCACGAGTGAGACAGATCCAAGGTGTATGGAGGGCGTTTTTAAAGTCACCATGAAATCCAATATTTTTATAGAATATCGCAGCATATTTTATTAATAATTAATCCGTACTCATTATTTTTTCATTCATTAACTCGTGTTTACTTGCGTGAGGGCGGGGGAACCTGTCACTCGCATGAAGATCGACCAATAGCAAACCACAACCATCTAATCAATCCCCAAAATCAAGCATATATACGTCACAATAGGGAAGAAAAGATGATTGCAACTTCTCTTTCATGCTGATTTTAAAGGCCTGGCTCTCGTTGTTGATGAATCCTCATTGTCAACTGATCTGTCATCTTACTGTATCTCTGACCTTTAGTTTGATTTGTCTTTTCTTCAGCCGTTGACTTTCACTCTGACAGCATATCAGCAGTGTTGAGAACTGAGACCTCAAGGCGAGGATGTTGAGATTAGAGCTGACTTGATGATCAGCAGGCCTTCATGGGTCACACTGACAACGAATGAGGGGGGTGAACTGACCACCAGTATATTTAGACATATTAATCTGTGGTATTCACTCTTAAAACAGACACGGAATTAAACACAGCATAAATAATTCTCGCATATTTAACCATCTTGACACTGTGAAGATGGTGTTATGTGATGTGTTGCTTCTTATGCATAAGCTGAAAGTCATAACAGGAGCAAAGCGGATCAGATTCAGCATTCATTTACAGAATCAAAGCCTAAAACCTAAACTTGAACCAGGGTTATTAGAGTTAACAATAAAAAAAAATATGAGAACTTATTTTATTTCAGTTAGCAACATTTTTTATTTTTTATTTAGTTTATCATGATGCTTTAAAAAAAAACTAAAACTGAAATAAAATAATAAAAAGCATATGGAGGTACTTAAAAATTACAAAAAATTTACTTTTACTAAAAACTAAAACTAAAAACTTGAACTAAAAATTAAATGTAAAAATACACTCTTAAAAACAAGGTTCCAATAGGTAGTTTATTGCAGGGATGCATAGAAGAACCATTTTTGGTTCCTCAAAGAACCGTTCAGTGAACAGTTAAACTAAAAAAAAAAAAAAAAAAATATTTGCGTGAAAAACATAAAAAAAAAAAAAAACTTTTCTATAAAGAACCTTTGTTCTTCATAGAACCATATATTCAGATAAAGAACCATTATGTTTTAAATGATACTTGAATGGTATTATTTTGTTCCTGGCCTACAGTTATAAGCTGTGGATGTAAATGCAGCCCTAGTGCTTCTATATTTACATCGCATAGTCCTGTTCTCTTTTTACTCATAATAGATGTTGTAGTCATTTTAACTGTGTATTTCCCTGTGGACTGGACTATAATTAATGTGACTTGGAGCTGCTATTTATACTACAAGCCTAATTAGCCAGAACCACTTCTGACAGAACCGCTAGACTAGCAACAATCCATTCCTGCCCTATTAAACCGGTGAATTATTGATGTATTTATAGGAAGTAGTCGTTCTTTGGGGCGGCTCTGTCGCTTCACAGCCAGAAGGTCCCGGACATGTTCTCCCTGTTTCTGCGTGGGTTTCCTCGGGTTGCTCCGGTTTCACCCATACAATCACCAAGATTCGGATATGACTGAAATGGTGATAGATAGAGTCAGTCATTCTTTCATTTATTTATTCACTTGCTAGAGCATTGCTAGGGTGTTTATTTTACTGTCTCAAGTGTCTGTGATATTCTGGATTATAGATGTCTCCGGTTTCTTCTTCAGTGAAAGTTTATGGGATTTTCTCACCTGCTTTTTTATCTACAACACTAAAATCACAAGTCAAATCGGTTAAAGTTCAAAACTAATAAAATACTGGATGAGTAAGTTTAACTGTAATATTTAATTATATAATCTTAGTTTAACATTAACTATGAGCAATAGTGACAGCCTAATTGTAATGAATTTTTTCCAATTTTCTCCACCTGTCCTCAACCATGTGTGTGTATATATATATATATATATATATATATATATATATTTATATATAAAAAAACCTTAAAGGGATAGTTCACCCAAAAATGAAAATTCTGTCAGTATTTACTCACCCTCATGTTGTTCAACCCCGTAAAACCTTTGTTCATCTTCAGAACACGAATTAAGATATTTTTGATGAAATCTGAGAGCTGGATCACTCCTCCATAGGCTTCTAAGGGATTGAACTTGCCAGCCCCGAAAAGTTAATAAAGACATTGTTAAAATAGTCCAAGTGACTACAGTGGCTCAATCTTAAGTTTATCAAACGACGAGAATGCTTTTTTTTGCGCAAAAAACCCCTAAAATAACGACTTTATTTCCACTATTCATTTCCTTCTCTGTGGGCCTCGAGTCAGTTCACTAGTGTAATAGCACTTCTGTGTTGTACGTCACACTCATCACACACATGACCAGCGTCGGCCAATAGTGAGCCTACGTGTGGCGTAGCTCTACGCAATCACACTAAGTTAACTGACTCGAGGCCCATACAGAAGGAAATTAATTTTTCATTTTTTTCATTTCATTTTTTTCATTTTTGGGTGAAATATCCCTTTAATATGCATTCTGTCTTTCTTATTAATAGTACTAAAATTAAATGGAGTTTCATGTAACCCAATAAATCCATAACCTCAAACAGTCATACCTGCTCTTCTGTTTGTGTCCCAACGTCGTCTTTAGTGTCTGACATGCTAAAATGTTTTGACTCACAGAACATGTATGCTTTCACATCAGTAACCTCAGGGCAGGTTAGGCTATAGAAAGTATTTAATGCATCACTTTTGCAATCAGGACACAATGTACGTCGAACGCTCATCTGTAGCCTCAGGTGACAGTGTTTCTTTGAAACTCCTCATTTGTTTGACTTTCATGTTTTGAGGCATCTTGAGCTGCTACATTCTCTGATGTGAATCATTATACAGTGGTTCGATGAGAAAGTGAATGAAGGATGTTGTACAATTTCCTTTGGCATGTTGTGAAGTTGGTTGCTTTTTAAGAAAGGATTTATGTGATGAAAAACTACATTATTTAGTAAATGCATGTTTTAAGAAAATGTAAGTGTTTCACAATCTTGTCAAAAAATATTCCTTGTTTAATTAATTCCCGCCCAAAGCATTCGCAGAATAAAGGGGCGGGGCCTGGTTGACTTAGTTAGTGTTGAAACTGGCGGTTATGGTAAGGGGCGGGACATTTCCCAAACATGATTGAAGCGCTTGACCAATCACAACACACTGCTCCAGCCGACCAATCAGAGCACATTGTGCTTTTGAGAAGGAGGGGCTTCATAGAGACAGACACTAAACAGAGCGTTACTGACAGACTGGGAAAAGAGGAGCTGCAACATTGGAGAATATGGGGAAAATAGTGTATTCTAGTAGAGCCCAAAAACAAAACCAAGACTTTGAGGCATAATTGTTCCCCTTTAATAATGAAAGGTTCTTTATAGGCATTGATGATTCAATGAAGAACCTTTAACATCCACAGAAACTTTCCATGTAATTTGACATTATATTTGACGTTTGTCTCCCCAAAAGGGCCCATGTCACTGCTCTCCTCATCTCTCTGCACTGGCTACCACTCGCTGCTCACATCAAGTTCAAGGCATTGCCGCTTGCTTACAGATCGATCACAGGCTCAGCTCCTCCTACTTTCACTCGCTCCTACGAGTCTACTTCCCTACCACAAGCCTACGATCGGTCAATGAGAGACGGCTTGTGGTACCATCTCAGAGAGCCACAAAATCACTCTCCAGGATAGGGCTGAGAAGGTTACCGCATTACCGCAATACCACGGTCACGTGACGCCTACCGCGGGTCTGAGCTCATCACCGCAAAAGAAACATTGGCCTGCCCATGTGTGCACGTTGTGTCTAATGACGTGGATTCATTGATTCTAATGACATGGATTATTTATGTCTAATGACAGTGTGTCTTACATGGATTCAAAGTTTTCTAAACAAAACTTATCATCAGAAGATGGAGCAAATCCGACCTTTCGCGAGTTGGGTAGCGCAATGTTCCATGACACATAATAACATTACATTCGTGTTAGAGATGCGCGGATGGGCTATTATTTAATCTGCAACCGCATCACAAAACTCATCATCCGTCCGCCATCCATCCGCACCAACGTTTTTTGACCAATTTTCAAAACATCCATCCGCTGATTGTTTTATGGTCTATGGGCGATGCAAGGCTCTGCTGACACGAGGCGCGAGGCTAGAAAGCTCTTGGCTGTTCTAGAAAGGAGACTGATCCAATGCAGCAAAGATATCTAAAGGCTAAAGTCCCTAGTATAGCCTATTGGCTATGTTATATCCCCAGAATATCAGCAGTGAACTCCGTCTCCGAATTGGCGCACAGGGACAAAAATAAATAAATAGCCTAAATAAAACGCACATCGGCAAACCTGACCTTACCTGACTAGGCTACTGTACAATTTTATCATTTCGTTCTGAATTTTGTTTAAAAGTAGACATTTCACACATTCGATTTATTTCTTATGTCTGTGAGGCAAGTAGCCTATACGCTGAGTTTTGTTAGTTTATGAGACGAGCTCTATTTCCAGTATTTAAGGTGGTTTACTGCTATACCGTGGGAATTTCTTGCTTTTCAACCGCGGTTAGAAAAAATCCATAACCGTCCCAGCCCTACAGCAGAACATTCTCATTCACGGTCCCATGCTGGTGGAATGATCTCCCCACCCTCGTCGGGAATGCAGAAACCCTGACAACAGTCAAAATGCAATTGAAAACTCATCTCTTCCGTGAGCACTTAACATAGAAGAAAAAAAAAACTTTCCTTTCCTTTAAATGCTCCCTTGTCTGGCTTATGCTACTCTGAGCAATCCTCATCATCATCAGCTTTTTATTTCCAGACTCTTGATCCAGAAGGCACAGACATAACATGCAACATACATAAAATCGGATACATATACAAAGAGATAAAAAGATACAAAAAAAAGAAAAAGAAAAAAACTACAATACGGCATTTCTATAAAAGACACTTATACCAGTCTTTCCATAGTGATGATTGGTATCGTATGGCACTAAACCTAGGATTTACTAGCAGCATCACAATGCTGTTCTGGGAGTCATTCAGGCGACAAATGAATTTGTAGATGAGTCTCCTCAGTAATGCCTGAACTTTGTATTTTGAGCACTTCTGTTGTTTTTCCCTCTTTACGATGATTTGACTTGTCTTTAGTCCTCAGTTGTAAGTCGCTTTGGATTAAATCGTCTGCTAAATGACTAAATGTACATGTCTTTCCCATAGACTTCCACTGCAAGTGCATTACAGTGCAACTCTTATCATCCTACAACTGTGATGATGATAAATGTAACCTGTATTAACCCTGCAACAGCCCTCTAAAACTGTAATCGGTAATCCGTGCGGATCTCAACAGATCTGAAATCCTTTTCATGTTTGGGAAGCTTGTTTTCTGTGGGTTCATGCTTGTTTTGTACGCAGTGTCCTTCATAACCGCAGATGAGGTTATGTTGGTCGGTGAGACTGATTGTGTGTTGGGTTGCTTCATGTTTGTTTCTTCATTCTTGGAAGAGACGCAGAAACAGACACCCAGATAAAGTTGCTCTCGCCGGAACTTCCCGTAATTCAAGCCCAAATAAAAGGACTTAGTTGTAGTGTATTGTATTTAGGCCAAATGTATCAGATCGCCGCTGGAATATAGCTCGTATCTGACACTGCTGAAGTTGTGCATAATAAATCACACCGGTGTTGCTGATGTATGTTTGCATGTTCATGTGTGTTAAAGAGGACCCACTACACTTTTTGACATGTTCATGTTTCTTTAGTGTGTAAAGTTGCTGTTTGAGCATGAAAAATGTCTGCAAAGTCACTCCAAAGGGAGATATTCTTTATATCAGTAAACAAGTTTATTTGTAATTGTGTGTGATTTTGTGTAATGTGTGTCACGGATAGCTCTGAGACTAGGTGAGGTAGTGGAAAATCCAGAATCGTAGTCATGCCAGGCAAAGGGTCAAAAACACTTGCAAACAATCCTCAGAAGAACAAAAGACAAGGGAGAGTGCTCAGGAATGCCGTGTGACAATTACAAAACCTCGATGAGAAATGGCAGAGAGAACATGGACCCAGTCCCAATTCGCCTACTTATACTACAACATAAAAGTATGTACTCTTTTTTTGAAGAAAAAGTACATACTTTTGAGTGTGTAGCAAAAGAGTAGGCAAGCTTTGGGACATACTATCACGTCATCTTTAACAGACAGATCTATTGCGTGCATCCTGTCACCGTAAACTGCCCTGTCAATCATCTCGTCACAGTTAAAATCCTCCATTCAGTCTAATTTGATTTCCTACCGTTTCGGAGAGAAATGTAGTCACACGTTCATCTGCCAATCGTGGGTCTTTCATGTGGAGACTCTCCTCATGTGTTTGCATTTTGACTATAATGATGCATTTAAAAGGTAATGCCTAAACGTATCTTTACAAAAGTTCTCAATGCTGCTGCAGAGGCAATATAATGTAGACAACGTTGAATAAATACATTCTGTCAGGTTAGATACTGATAATTAATCACTCAAACCCCTTTATCTAAACCTCTCTACATAACCGCCGGACTCGTGCGTCCTCCATGTCTGTAGTTTAACACTTTTCACTCGTGTTTGATGATGATGATACACAGGGCAACTTTTTGAGCAATGATGCTGGGCGATCTTGCCTAGCGATTGTTGCTGGGGCACTTTCCTATTGAAAATGCGCAATACATTTTTATCTGGATAATTTAGATCGGTCGTGGGCCCTGTGTCTCACCTGGTTGCCCGTTTACGGCAACATTGATTATTCCGTTGCAGTTTACTTTATTACACCATAAGCACTGCACTCAACACAGTGTCACTTTTGTTGTTCATACTGTCACTATCCAAACAATTTATGAATAATTAATTAACTGTGTGTGTGACAATTGTCACTGCATAAGTAAATTCAGACAGAGAAAGATAGGCTACATATTTTATTTTATCATCAATGGACAAATGTCTGCTCAAAACTTTTTACTATTGCAAATGAAAGGTTACAGACATTAACAGTGCGAAGAAAATAAATAAATAAATAATTGAAACAGAGAGGGAGGGGGTGGGGTGAGCGGGTGAGCAATGCTGAATGAAGCTTCGAGTAATGAACCTTTGGGTGAAGCAATGAACTGCGAGGTCTAAGTGGCTAGGCCTCATTTTACAATTACAATTTAGCCTCATTTGGCCATCACTAGTGTGCATCGATCTGCACTTCGGATTCTGACCGGAAATAGTAAACCATCCGGGTATTTTTGGAACACTCATTTCAACATACTACGATTTGGGACGTACTAATTCTATTTTCGAATACTATTTAGGACAGATAGTATGCGAATTGGCACTGGGCCATGGTATAAAAAGGGTGAGACAAACAATGTAATGACACACAGGTGAATGCAATAATTAGTGATGAGTCCGGGCAAAGGATTATGGGAACTGAAGTTCATGGCTGAGTGGCAAAGGAAGGAGCGCCCTCTGGTGGTCAACCTGGGCACACCAGCTGGTAACTGTGACGTGTGTAAATCAAATCATGGGGAAATCACTTCAGGAGTAGTTTTAGGAAACACAATTCTTTTTCAGCCGGATTATACTGAAAGCTGCCAAAAGTACATTTGTTTAAGTTTCCTAAAATAATTACTTATGCAAAGACAGGGCAAACTCAAGACACAGAGGCCCTGTTTACACCTGGTGTTAAGATGCGTTTAAGTTGATCGGATCACAAGTGGATGACGCTAAATACAGGTGTAAACAGGGTCTAAAACGTTTTGAGCTTGTCCACTTTCAACCACTTCCAGAGATAGTCGAAAACGTATTCGACCAGATTTGCATTCGTAGTGTAAACCAGAGGTCTTCAATCCTGCTCGTGGAGGGCCAGTGTCCTGCTGAGTTTAGTTCCAACCTGCTTCAGCACACCTGCCTTTGTATTTTCAAGCGATCCTGAAGAGCTTGATGAGCTGATTCAGGTGTGTTTGATTAGGGTTGGAACTAAACTCTGCAGGACACCGGCCCTCCAGGAGCAGGATTGAAGACCTCTGGTGTAAACACTCATGTGGTCGAATGTGTTCGAACAGCCACAGAAGACCGTCTACTCTCCGGCTCCTGACACAATGCCTAAACATTATGGGAAGAGTTCTAGCCAGACGGGTTGTAAACTTGCTGAAGACCCAAGTTTGGTTTGAAGACGAAACATCAAACATTTAAACATCAGGGGCCGGTTGCATAAACCGCTAAGACTAGTCTTACAAGTTAGACATCCATTTTTTTTCTTTAAAGGTTGTATCAGCGATTGTGGGTGAAGTCACTTCTGTTTGTGTTTGAATCGAGATCCCAAACAAACAAAGTTAGCTCGCCCCTCCCTCAACGAATTCCAATTCGTCAGAATCAACTCGCTCACTAGCATGCCAATCTCACACACTAACGTTAAATCCCTACAATCTGATATTCGCTAGAGCTATCCAAGTTTAGTCGAGGTTCACTCATATTTTTTAAAGAATTATATTTTTTACACACAGTTCACATACAAAAAAGTCAGCACTAGAAGCTACTCACCTGTCCAGAAGAAACAGTGCATCCTCAGCGTCCGATTTAAAATTTTTCAATTCTTTGAGTTCTCTCCACCGTTCAAAAGCCTTCCCATTTATTATTCGTTTCTTTGACGAAAAATGAGGGTATTCCCTCGCCCTAATCCTCCTTCTCTTCTTGGGGATTGCCTCTTCCATGTTAAATGTATCTGGTCCGTTGATAGCATAGGGTTGATCGACGCTGCCTTATTCTTCAGCTCCGACTTCGCGTGCAGGCGCCGTGCACGAGCGCAAAAACAAACAACACCCGCCCCTGTCTATGATTGGTTAGAACACTGTTTATTTTGATTTTGAGTGGTGGTTGTACCCATTTGTTTTTGTGTGCAGATCTCAGAGCCTAGGCTGCCTACAGAGACGCGTTTTTTTGACAGCCTGCTTATGGGGCGGGGAGCTAGCGGATCGTTAGGAAAGATTAGATGAATGTGATCATTTTTGTTTGGGCCTGAAATCGCTGATACAACCTTTAAAGGACAAGTTCGGTATTTTACACTTAAAGCCCTGTTTTAAGATAGTTTCTAAAGGAAATAGAACGGTTAAGATTGAAATTTGGACAAATGCTGCTGTCCAAATGGGTGGGTGGGTGATAACATAGAAACCTAAACTTTTCGGGACAGCAGCATTTGTCCAAATTTCAATCTTAACCGTTCTATTTCATCAGAAACGATCTTGAAACAGGGCTTTAAGTGTAAAATACCTAACTTGTCCTTTAAGACTGTTCATAGCTTTTTAAAATCAGTTACAAAAAACGTAGATTGGCCTAATTTAATACCGCAAAGTAACACTGACATCCCCAGACTAAGTGCTAGTGGGTCACACTAGAACTTAAGACACTGTCTTAACGTAATGGCTATGTTTATACAACCGGCCCCAGAGCTCATCGTGCTGGTCTTGTTTCCGAGGCCGGTGTGCATCCGTGCAGGAAAGAGGATGTTGTGTTTGCTCTTGTTCAAAGCGTCTTTATTCAGTTGAGGAAGCCATTTTCTGATGTAAATACCTGTGAGCTTTAGAAAAAGTTAGGAGGAACTGATATACTTCTACTAGTTCCAAAAATCAAATGCAATGAAGCTTTTATTCAATAAAAACATTGTGAACTTCTACTTAAAACACAGAAATAAATGTGCTTGAGTGAATTTTAAATCTATTCAGTTATTAACACCGTGACCATGACGTACGCAAACCCATACCCAAAACTTGCATACATATGTGACGGATGCAGGAAAAATGGAGGTGCAACATCTCGCTCTACAAATAAGTGTCGAGTGCAGAACTTCTCCGTCACACAGGAAAATGCAGAAATCCCTGGACATATATACCATTTCAACATCGTATGAATACTAACGGCATTTCCGTCACTGGTTTTGATGTTATTGTTGTGTCACATGAAGAGTGATGCAAAAAAACGGTTTGAAATGCGTTTTGAGCAGCCGGAGCATCCAGACTGAGAAACGTCTGTAAAAATCTGATTGGAGTCACATTTCAAACCACCTCCATATGTGTCCCATTCTTATGTGTTTTTCTGCTGTCAGACGTAAAAAAACCCATCTGGGTAAAAATCCGAAGTCTTAACATAGCAGTGTATCATGGTTTCTACAAAAGTATGAAGCAGCACAACTGTTTTTTACATAATAATAATAAATGTTTCTATCATATTAGAATGATTTCTGAAGGATCATGTGACACTGAAGACTGGAGTAATGATGCCAAAAATTCAGCTTTGATCACAGGAATAAATTACATTTTTAAATATATTCACATTGAAAACAGATGTTTTTTATTGTAATACTTTTTCACAATTTTACTGTATTTTTAATCAAATAAATGCAGCCTGGCAGAGCATAAGAGACTTCTTTCAAAAACACTTATACATCTTATCAACCCTAAACTTTTGAACGGTATATAACTCTGGTAAATAGTTGAACGGTACATAGTAAACACAAATTAAACAAAAAGCAAGCTGGAGCCTGGAGGGAAAGGTGATGCAGGATTAACAGAAGAGAAAAAAAAAACACTAGAAAAATGAATTTTGTGAAGGGGGAATAAATGCAAATCTCCCGTGAGTCTGTAACAGCAGTTACACACCCAGTGAGAGACTGTACTGAGATCAGCTATTAGTATTTAACACACTTTCATGCCATAATCACATGTGTCTGAGTGTACTGTATTCAATACCTCTCACTATTGAAGCAACTTGTCCAATTCAATTCACTGACCTTCGAAAATAACCTGAGATAATTGGCTCCCTGGTAAGACAGACTGCCTGTTGCTGTCGTGTGTGTGTGTGTGTGTGTGTGTGTGTGTGTGTGTGTGTGTGTGTGTGTGTGTGTGTGTGTGTGTGTGTGTGTGTGTGTGTGTTTGTGTGTGTCAGATTCATTCACAGTGTTTTCAAGTGTTAGTCCTCTCTGACCTGCAGCCGTTCGGTCTTCCTCATCCCAGTCAGTCGTATTCCCAGTATCCCGCCCTTTCTTCCCCCAGAATGATCTTTGTGATGGTTGGTTTGCTGGAGATCAGAGCTCAGATGAGAATCTGTGTGAAGCGTAGACTTGAAGAGCTCAGCATCTGCTAGACGCCGCGCCGGGACTCGTGTTAGTGATGTAATGCTGGCAGAAAATCTAATGAGTCATAAATCGCTGCCACCAGATTTACTTCTCTCTCTTAAAGCCGAGGGACCAGAGGAATGAAGTATAACAGATAGATTTTAAGTAGATGCTGATGCCGATTTTAAATGGATTGTTTACTTATTTTTTTCTATTTTGTCATTCCAATTTTTATTTTTCAATTTCAATTTTTAAATCAAGTTTTAGCTTCAGTTCAGTATATTTAGTTTCTTAAGTTTTTAGGGCTGTCAAAGATGATACATTACTAAAATTATTTTAAAAACATTTATTTAATTTAACAAATTGTATTTTTAGAATGTTTTTAACATAAAAACATATACTTAAATTTGACAAATTAACTGTTTCATTTTATTCCTGTCAGTTTTTTTTAAGAATGTGCCTCAAAAGGCAAGAAAAAAAACTTTTTTTACTTTTATTTTAGTTAGTAGGAATTTTATATATAATATAATAACCTTTTATCTATATAATTTGTATATATCATTTATATAAATACAATTTTATATATATATATATATATACATATATAAATTATACATTAGTTTAATATATATTTTATATAATTGTAATTATTATTATATTATACAAATATATTCTAGTAAGTCTATATTATCATATACACATTTATATATATATATATATATATATATATATATATATATATATGTATATATTATATTTCTTTCTCTACGAGTGTTATTGATTAAACCATGTCAGCTCTGTCTGAACACAAAAGCTCCAGGTTGAATTAGGGATGCATCGAATGTGCGGCAACCGAAATTATTCGGCCCAAAATAGCGAATAAGTAAAAAGACCGAATAAATTTGACCGAACAATGGCGTTTTTGATGACGCGATCAAATAGTAACCAGCGTAGAGTGAGAGGCGCGCGCTTAATAAAAGCAGCCAACATGCCCCCTTTGAGCAGATAACAAAAGAGAAGCTCATCTGATGCATCTGTGGCAGACGTTATACCCTTACTTGCAACGAAAACAAATATTCTCTGTTTATGTAATCTATGAAAAGAGAGAGATGTCAGTCGTTCTCATGGCAACTCCTTATCTGGTAATCGCCACGGAGAGCGCACGCTATATTGAAACCCAAATGATCTGAGGCAATCCATGCAAACCTGTCAACGCCCACGATAAAGTGTATGTAAACCGCAAAAGAAGGCTTATGTCTGGGACAGTTATTCATTTGTTGTGGGTTCATCCACATTTTTTTGCACTTTTCAATGCACTTTTTTAGTTACATTCTTTCAGCAGTCAGCAGTTATAGGCCTAACATAGGCTATTCAAGAAGGGGGGCTTCAAAGATGGCCAAATAAAAATATAATTTTTATTTTACTAATTTATTTATTTTAAGTTATATTGTGCTCTGTTTGAATAATATATGCTGGAATGTTAAAAAAAATTCAGTGTTAAATAAATTGTATTTTTGCAATTTGATTTTAGACAAAATAGTAAAAAAGCATATTTTTACTATTTAATTAAATGCAATGGTGTAAAAATGTGCAAAATAAATGGAAAAAATTGGAAACACCACATTCGGTATTCGGCCTTCGGCCAAGCGTTTCATTATTATTCGGCTTCGGCCAAGAATTTTCATTTCAGTTCATCCCTAGGTTGAATGAATGTACATCACCAGTCAAACGTTTGTACACATCTACTCAATTGTTTATTAGTGGTGTTTGCCAAGTTACTATTGCTCACGCAAGTGTTAAACAAACACCTAGTAACTAAGTATCAACATGAATGAGCAGACGCACAATTGTCACCTAGTGGATGGTAAAAAACTCTTATAGACACATGAAGGTCAGTAGGAAACCACCAAGCCACCGCTTAGCATTAGCATTACTGTGAACACTTTTTCAACCACAAACAGTTACTATGGAGGGTGTGGAATAACAAAGGGACCAATCCTTTTCTAGTTAGTCTTTTTTTGTGCACACATTCATGTCTGAATGTCACTGCTGTAGAACCAGTTGACTGTATTTTTCCGCTTGGCAAAGTGTCCTTTGAGAGAAAGTTCAGTCAAACAATAGAGTCTCTTACTGATGAGCATGACATGTTTTGACTGGTAAATTCTCTCCGTTTGTCAGTGTCCAGGAGGAACGGCGTTCATCTGTCATACTCATCATGGCCTCGATCTCGGAGTGGTACGCGGGGAAGAACGTGCTGATCACGGGGGCGACGGGCTTCATGGGAAAGGTGCTGGTGGAGAAACTCCTGCGCTCGTGCCCTGAGGTCAAGGCCCTGTACATCCTCGTCAGGCCGAAGGCGGGTCAGTGCATGTCGGAGCGCGTCCAGGACATGATGAAGAGTAAGGTGAGGAGAACACTCTTCTTCTCTGACATTCACTCACCAGCCTTTTTAAGATTAGGGAAAAAAATTTGCTAGTTTGTACAGCTGCACAATTTTTTTGTAAATGTTGTGATTATATGTGAATATGACAAAATATGAATAATAATATTTTTTTATTATTAGTAGTAATAATAATAATTACAATAATGATGTTTCATTATAATTATTATTACTAAATAATGAAAAAAAAAAATTGCTTTGCTACTTTGTAGGGCTGGACAATTTGTCCAAAGGTTTTGTGATAATGTATTAATATGACTATAAAATAATAATAATAATAATAATAATAATAAATATTATTATTGCTGTTGCTCTTGTTATAATAATACAATTATATTATTATTATTATAATTAAAATAATATTAGTAATAATATTTTGTTGTTCATTGATTATTGTTATTTTTATTAATTAATAATATTAAAGTAAGAAATATTACTATTGTTTATATATATATATAGGCTATATGTATGTGTGTATATGTTTATATTTTCATTTTTTCATTTTCAAACATTAATCTATCAAGCTTTTGTTTTGTTTGAAATCCACATGGATCCCTTAAAGCTTCAGTTTTGTTGACAACAGCCGGTTTATAAGCGTGTCTCATTACAAGTTTAGGATTATGGTTGTCGCGTGTTATAAGCGACTCAAACTCAGAACAGATGCAGAGACGAGTGGAGCAACATTTACTGTGAACTGAGACAATAAATTCACCAGATCATGAGCTGCTCGCGTGGAAAAGAAAAGTGCCGCTCTGAAACACGCAGCGCATACATATATTTAATTAAATTCCGTGACTTTGTGTTTTGATAATCGCATTATTTTATTCCTATTAAACATACAGCCCTACTGTATGTCCAGATCACTTTAAGACATTTGCTACCTTTCTAAAACATTTCGCTTTTCTCCCTTTTCAGGTTTTGCAAACAAAAGCCTGATACCATGGAATGTCTGGTATCTTTCATGACCATCTTTCTGTCACAGGATAGTTCTGCCTTTGTAAACGGATGGAATTTGATCGCGTCCTAACTTTCAGTCTGCAGGAAGTGTTAATCCTTAGAAAGTTAGTTACGCCAAACCATGCAGAACCGGTGCAGGTGCACAAAGCTTTCCAGAGAAAACCCTGAATCCATCTGTGTTTACTCTTATGCAGTCATCAGGGTTTATCTTTATTGTTTTCCTTGAACTTGATACTCTGGAAACAGGCAGGAACAGTCTCCCTAGGGTCACATTGTAAAACGCTCTTTGATAGTTGCTGTGGCAACCCAACCACAAACGCCACCCATAAATGATATCGTTCAGAAGTCAAAAGGCATTTCCATACACACTGCGCCCCGAAACCACAGTGAGGTGATGCATGTTCAGTCTGATCTCCGGCCTCAAGCGCTTGTGTTTGAGGAGTGGCACTATGTTTCTCACTGCATACGCTGCTATGTAAAGTTTGGAAAATGCAGGGATGGAATAAGTGTTTTCTTTATGCGATGAGTCATATCCTGAATAATGGAGCAATTATTTTTGTATGGCAGTTTGCTGTAGTTGTTCACATGGCTTACAAAGAGGAACACTTAAAATTTAGGATGTTGTAATGGGAAATTATTTTGGATATTGTATAGATTGCGGATTATTCATCGCAGAGATGGACTTTTTTTTTTTTACTTGGGCCAGTTACTATCCTATAGCAACATCCTGCTACAATTTAGCAACCAAATATCGAAGATGCATATAGGTCACAGAGTTTGTGTGTGTGTATATATGTGTGTATATATATATATATATATATATGTATATATATATATATATATATAAATTCTGTTTCAAGTAACAAAAATATTTATGTTTTTAGTTTAAATTAACTATAATAACCCTTTATAGGCCTGTCACAATTGACCCTTCGCTAAGCCACGCCCGAAAACCGCCACTGGCCAATCGTGTCTTAGCAACCGTAACTAGGCACTGGAGGTCTGGCAAGCTTTCGAGTGAGGGAAACATGCTGAAGCGTTGTGCGTATGGATTGTGCAAATCTGATACCCGGTATCCTAAAAGTTTGGACGGGGGAGTGGAATTTTTTTCCTTCCTGAAAATCTAAAAGTCAAGGTGAGAAATTATGTGCGTGGATCAGCAGTGTGGGAGACCCCGTTCACAACTAAATGTCGACAGGATTAACATAAACACCTAATCTATTCCTTGGAAGTTGGAAATAATTACGGTTCTTTGTTCATAATGCACATGTTTTAACGTAAAATAATACATTTAAAGACAAGCTTTAAAATTTATATCAGCATTTTGTTAATCGAAGGCCTACTACCCCTGACTGAGTAACTTTAACCCAATCCGATCACGGCTCTCCCGGTTTGTGTTATTCCACAAGATTTACGGATAAACTGTTTGATTTATGACTATTAGATTCACATTTCACTTACCCTGCTGTGCACGAACATAGCTGTTCCTCAATTTGTGTGTTTCCCATGTGAATGGTCAGAGTATGAGGCGGCGGCTGCGGCGACTATAGGCTTTAGCTTCAATTTTTATTAAATTATTCTCTAATCGGTTGCATATGTCGTGGATATCCCTCGAATGCACACTGCAGTCCCCTTTGTCTTGCTCTCTCAGATATTTCGCTAAAAATGACTAATAATCTCATTGGGAATGTCTGACACCGGTGCATACACACTGTAATAGACGTACTAGACGCGAAAGCGTGACAGGCGTAGCAACAGTAACTAAGGAGGGCGGGGCTTAGCGAAGGGTCAATTACTAATTAAACATCTGTATATCTTATTCAATCTAATAGCAATTTATTTAGATAACCGCTATAATTGGGCAGTTTAAATTTCGATCACATTTTTCCATTCAAATGAAGGGTAATATATTATTATATACTACTTATAGAAATATTATTAATTTTCACTGTATTAAAAATAGGAATTAAATATGGCTTATTTTTATTATCATAATATATATATACGATTTCAAGTAAAAAATAGGCTTACCGTTACGATTGATTTCACTGGAAGCGAGCTGGTAAGGACCCAAATGTAAACTTTAATTATACACATCATTAATCAAACAGAAAACAAAGGCTGAAACAAAACAATAACAATGGCAGGAACATTCAAGACGAGAAACATTTAATCCACGACAACGGCACAGGGCAAACATGAGGGCAATTACAAGACAAGGAACACCTGTAGACAATGATCAGACAATTAACAAATGACAAGACACATGGCAGGATCACATGACAAACAGGGAATCACATGACAGACAAGAACAAGGAACAAGACACATGGCAGGATCATATGACAAACAGGGAATCACATGACAGACAAGAACAAGGAACAAGACACAAAACCCACACCGTGACACTTACATTGTAAACGATATGAACAAAATAGATTCAAATTATTTGTATGACAATTAATCGTCAGTACAAAATTCATAGTCATGACAGGCTTAATGTTTTCTTGGTTGTGAATGCTGAACGTTTGAGTAGTTTGGTCTCAGTACACACTCGACTGTGAGTGACTTGAGACAGAGCGATGTGAGATCCGAGCCAGAATGAAGCTCAAATATAATGAGATGCAGATTAGCATTATGAGTCAGATGGACAGATTCTGTCAGCGCTGTGCAAAACTCTGTGACCTCTGATATAAGCCCCCATTAGGTCCCACCATGTGTGTGTGTGTGTGTGTGTGTACATGTAAAGAATGCTCAGAAGCTCAAACGGGCAGATCTCGTGACTGGTGGTGCGTTTGGGGGACAGAATATCGAATGTGGGATGCTATTCATCAAACAATTGTGCCTATTGTTTGGTCATTTAAACGGCCTGTCACCAGATTCTGACCGACCAACAGATATATATTATATATATGGGGTTGGACAATAAAACTGAAACACTGGCCAATATATACACACACAGTGGATATAAAATGTCTACACATCCCTGTTTAAACTGCTGGTTTTTGTGATGTAAAAAATTAAACAAAGATAAATCATATCAGAACTTTTGCACCTTTAATGTAAAAACTACATTAATCTCAATGCAAAAACCAAAGTGACACATTTTCGGGGGAAAAAAGACCTATTGACAAACAGACGGACAGACGGATGGATTATAGTGGTATGATTGTCATATTCGTATACCATAGTATTTACAAGATACTTTAAAGAATGCAATAGAAATACAGGGGTATGTGTCCAAAAAACAACATAGTATAGACATGTTTAATATCTGAAAGGCTGTGGTACTGCAAGGACACTTTTTGGTACTTGGATATCAGTATTTTTTTTTTTATCACATTTTTGATTAAATTATATACTAGATTTTTGGGTATGTTTAATTATATTGGTTTAATTGAGTGTTTATAGTTTTTATGTTTTTTTATGGTAATTTATGGTAAAACACATGCTGTCTCATTTACTTAGCTTTGTTTTTGTTCCAGCTTTGGTTTTTAAAATGATACAGTCTGATAATATTATGATAAAATAGCGCTTCAAGGTAGTTTTAACAACTTTTCAGTGTTGTAGTCGAGGCCAGATAATTACATTCAGTACATCCTTGACAAGACAAAGACATAAACATGAAGATATGTCAGACTCAAGTTCTACAACACTGCTACTTATTAGTATCTTGTCGTGTTCATTCACAGACAATCAAACTGTGTTTACAGTAGTGAACTTACAGTGGACGTCTATGGGCCGAGACACTGAATCAAGACACACTTCATGACTTGTAACTTTAGTTCTCATTAGAATTGATCTGATGTTTGTAGAACATGTTTTGGAGAGTTTAATGTGTGTTGACAGCATTTCTAGTCTTATAATGAATTATTAATGAATTAATCTCGTCCAGGAAGGGATATTGATCTACCTGTGATAAAGTGGCACTCTTACATTAACTCTACAGGATCATGAGCCTCTTCTGCCATCAGATCGTCCTGTTCCTCACACACACTTCTTTCTTTCTTTTCAGCTCATTCAGTCACTAACCTTCATCCTTCTTTTAGTCATTAGGCCGTTTCATTCCTAATCTAATGCGATTCTGCTTTATATTTCTTCAAACACATAAGAAAGAGAGAATTAATGGACCCATTTGTGCGTGTAGTTTGAGGACATTTGTGTACATTTACAACTCACCCAAGGGCACAACAGTAAAGCAACTGAAGGAGTATTATCTCTCTCTCTCTCTCTCTCTCTCTCTCTCTCTCTCTCTCTATCTCTCTCTCTCTCTCTCTCTCTCTCTCTCCCTCTCTCTCTCTCTCTCTCTCTCTCTCTCTCTCTCTCTCCCTCTCTCTCTCTCTCTCTCTCACACAATTGGATTATTTGTGCCAGAGGGCCTGGTGTTGGACTGGCACAGAATATTACCATCCCACAATGCACCATTTGCTATTTCCACCACAGAGAAAGCAAATGTTTGCAATAGTCGACCTTGGTGAACCCCTGACCTCTAAACGTGTGTCCTTAATCTGCATGCCACTTCCTTTATTTTACTACGCAGATTTTAAATATTGAGTCTGAACTGTTGGAGGATTTTTCTGAATGCAGTGTGACTCTATAACAGCCTGAACCAGATCAGCACTGCTGATGTTTTCGTCTGCTTAAATATTGATATTTTATATTTGCCAGATATGTGGATTTTTTTTTTTACATTTGTTAAAAATATATTTCAATACATTATTTTAAATATAAAAGTAATCTAATAAAACATACTTATACTTAATATGTTTAATTACATTATATGTGTGATTAGATTACTTTTTTATTTGCCAGATATGTGTAAAATGATAATATGTGTATATTCTTTTAAATATTTGTATATATTTAAATTTATAGTAAATATATAGTCTAAATATATTTAAAAATATAGTCTAATAAAACATACATATACTTTTGATGTTTAATTATGAATTTAATTCTATTACTAGATATTATATTATTATATTATATATTCAAAATATGTGTATACTGTATATTCAGTTAGTGCTGTCAAATTGATTAATCACATCTAACATAAGTTTGTGTGTGTGTGTGTGTGTGTGTGTGTGTGTGTGTGTGTGTGTGTGTGTGTGTGTGTGTGTGTGTGTGTGTGTGTGTGCGCGCGCGTGCACGCGCGTGTTAGATTTGATAGCACCAATTTAAATGCATTTTAATTTATAAAAATATTTTAAAAATACACATATATTTAAATATATTACAAAAATATAAAAAATACACATATATAAATGCAATCTAATTAACATATACGTTTGATTTAAATGTAAACAGTACATGCACTGAAAAAGAAACATTCAGGACAACAGTGCAAATTAAAATGTTTCAACAGGACATTAAGGGTATGATGACGTTAATACTTAATATACACAAAATTATATTAATGTAGGTTTCGATGACTGTATATGTGCATTTAAACATATGCGAGGATGTTAAAGCGTACAGTGCACATATTCTGAGAGGCGGCGTATTGCACATAAGAATTGTAAACGGTTGTCAGTCCGTGTTGAAGATCAGCATCTCTATGCTGGTTGTATTGCTGTAATCTCTCCGTGTGTTTCAGGCATATAGGGGTTCATCCTATGCCAGCATGCGAGGACAGGGTGTGTTGTGTTAATGTTGCCCGGCGACACACACCGCATCAGGAAGTTTGGTTGAAGTAAATGCACTCCGTTTCCTTCACTTAGTGCTTTTTTAAAACACTTTCACACTTTGTGTGTGTGTGTGTGTGTGTGTGTGTGTGTGTGTGTGTGTGTGTGTGTGTGTGTGTGTGTGTGTGTGTGTGTGTGTGTGTGTGTGTGTGTGTGTGTGTGTGTGTGTGTGTGAGACTGCACTCATGGCCCATCTAGTAATCTGAGTTAATGGCAGTTATGACCACACTTGTGCATCATTCAGATTATATTATTGGGCTTTATTCCCATAGTATTTACATGTTTTAGTGTGTGAGAATTCAGCAGCTCTGCGATATTTTACCATAATGATTTTCCATATTAAAATCACTATTTGCATTTGAAAATTCACTTTATTTTACTGTCTTTGTTACACATGTAGTTACTGTGGTAATAACTATAAATGATAAATGATGCATTATTGCATGCAGTTAACCCTAAACAAACCCCTATTCTTAACCCTATAGTAAGTAAATGTAGTTAATTATGACTCAGTACTTAAATGGATAATTACACTGTAACACAGACACCTTAAAACAAAGTGTAACCGAAAAATTCCCTCGATTACAAAGACGAGATACTTATTTATTGCTGTGCAAAAACTGTTATATCATGTTATGGTATCTAAATAGTATATGCAACGTCTAAATGCTGAATAATTAGTTTTTTTATTTGCTTTCTCTTTATGTTTTGTGGCTCACATTAAGACAGTCATATGTATATTGCCAGATTTACCATAAGCATTATAGTTTAATATAAAAAAACCTCCTTAGCAACGGTTCTAACTGAAATTTTGAAATTTCCTGTTAAGAAAAGAGTGTGTGAAACGAATGAACTTGTACATCTCACGCCTTTGACAACATCTTCAGCATGACTAAAGTAACTCATTGCAAAAGCAAATAATATCATCCTGTGTCCTGACATGCAAGCAGACTTTACAACAAGGCATCATGTACTTTTAGAGAATTAGTTCCTGGGGAAAAGCCAGGAAGAGCTGGATTGTGACGTGTACTGGTAGTTCTTGTCGTCCTTCAGGAAGGTTTTGATGTGGTGTTTAACAGTTAGGTAAACTTCAGTAAAAAGGACAGCTGTGCTCATTACAGTGTTAAATCTCCATTCACCTAAGTTTCAAAATCTAATCTAGAATTCAAAATCCTACTATAATGATGTAATTGCATATTATGGTCAGTACTTGCATGGACCCCTAAAAATAAAGTTTCCAAAAGAAGTTTTTCACAGCGAGGTCATAGAAAAACTATTCAGTGAACAGTGAAAAAAATTTAAATAATAATTTCTTATTTTGAAGAACATCCCAAAAATCTAAAGAGCCTTTTTGCACTATAAAGACACTTTTGTGGGATGGAAAGATCCCCCCTGCATGCAGGCAATATTTTTATTTTGATAATCAATGACAAATGTTTTTTTTAATTTAATCATGCATTAAAATAGCTTGAATGTAACTCTACACCCTTGCTTCATTTAGTATATGCGGATGTGCAAATATGCAAATTAGCCCCGCCTCCACTCACTCACACCAGCTCATGTTACCTGATCCACTCGCTCAGCTGTAGTTAATGCTATACAATGGCAAGCGGAAATATTGGTTTAATTCAGTCATATTTGTTGTGTAGGAAACACAAGCTGTCTGAAGCTGCAGTCATCAAGTCTAACTTCTTAGGAAGTGCTTAGATATGGAGGAAAAGCACCTGGGTGACGACCTTAAATAAAGCATGCAAATGAAGTATCCAGGTTTAGGAACCCGCCCTAGTATATAGAGTGTTACCAATCCTAATCCATTCAGCATAACTATTCAACGACTGGGACAGTGGCTTCAAGAGGCTCACAAAGGGTGAGAGTTTAAATCTGACTCATTTAACTTACAATAGAGAGAACAGGACTGGCAGGAATCTCTTGCTGGAAACTTTGCTTAACAGCTGATATCATCATCATAACCTTAACTGCTAAATTCAGTGTACTCCACCTTAGTGTTATGTAAGAATTACACTAAGGTGTAATGTTTCATGTTATGTCATGTAAGAACATAAGATCAGCAGATCTTAAACAGATTCTTAAATGTATAATCCCACTGTTCGAACTAAAAACTATGGAAGCTTGTTTCCACCACTGAATAAAAAATGAAAAAGGTATTTTTGCGACTTTTTATCTCACAATTCTGACTTTTGTGCTCGCAATTGCGAATTACGTGATATACAAGGCCAAGGTCAAAATTTATTTATAAAGCACATTTACAAGCAGTCACTACTGCCCCAAAGTGCTGTACAGATACAGAGAACTGCATAAAATAAAAACATAACAACTAACCGAAAAAAACCCTTCTAAACAAAATATGCCAAAAATAATAAAACAGACAACAATAAAACAATATTTAAATGTCACAGCTCAGCTTACATTAAAAGCCAGTGCAAAAAATGGGTTTTTAAGAGTGATTTAAAAATCTCGATAGAGGTAGCTGCTCTAATATTGAGAGGAAGAGAGTTCCAGAGCTTAGGACCTATATATAAATACAGTCGCAATTGCATGTTATAAGGAATTGCTGATGTTACACATACCATGTTCCCGTTCGCCATCTCAGAGACAGAGACAGTGGCCTTTCTAAAAATCAGCATCATTAGAAACGCTTTGAAAGTCAGTGGAGAAAGATATATTGTTCATCGGCACCGAATGGAACGGGTTGACTCTATGATGGAAAAGTGGCTATTGATGCCAACAAAGAACCTTTATTTTAAGAGTGTTCCAAATTACAGTTGATCTTCTTTTTGGTGCTTATGTGCATACTAAATGCTGATTGGTTCAACAATGATGATAGTAAAGTAGCTCTGATCCACTGATTTTTTTTTCTTTTCATTTTGGTTTATTTATCCAAAAGTCAAAAAGAAGGGAAATACATCAAAATGCAATGTAAGACATTTAAATGATCACAAAAATGTCATAATTATTTACATTACAGTATAGCCGTTTCATTTACACTGAAACTTACCTCAAACTAATATTTTGATGCCGTGCAAACACTTCTTCCAGGAAATGCAAATCTGCTGTTGGATAAATATGTAAGAAGCACCACACTGGCTGTGCTGGAGGAGTGTGTGAGACAAACAGCTGTCAGAGGCATCACACAGCATCTGTCTGGCCCTCGGCTGGTGCCTGCTG
>NW_027508799.1:32402500-32407500 GCF_051911475.1 Siphateles boraxobius | reverse complement strand
TGCGCAGTCGCTCAGCCATCAGGAAGTGAGTGCCTCTAATCGGGCTTCACTTTTCTCCGTTGAAATCAAGGGGGTCGCTGTGTCCATTTCTTTTACTGTCTATGGGTGAAAGGTGGTAACAATTATAGGATTATATTGTGTATATATATATATATATATATATATATATATATATATATATATATATACAAAATCCAGCAGTTATACTATATAGGCCCCTGTTGTATGAATAATTCTAATATTTATATTAGTTGTATGCCTGAGATTTAAATGAAAAAAACAAAACATGCAATTTGGTTCAATATTTTTTCCAAATATCTGCTTCTCTTACCTCCCTAAGCATGGTTTAGTCCGATCTAAAGTATTAATTATTCGGTCAGTGACAAACATCAGATGGACCCAGTAAAATTGTAAGTACCACCCCAGCTCGTGATCAGAACCAATCAGAGTTGAGGCCTGAAGTAAACGATGAACTTGATGGAAGAGCAGGAGAATGACTGACTGAAAAATGTCAGGGAAAAGAAAACATAAATGATGGTACCAGAAACGCCAGAGACCAGGAGAGTTGTTGTATCCCAGTCGATCAAGATGTTCTTAAAGACAGGTTGTTTTGTTATCTCGCTGGGAATAAGAAAACACGAATACAACACAAAGCACTTGGATGAATACATTTATTAGCTTTATTTAATAATGCATCACCAGTTCCATTTTATCTTTATTAAAAAAATAAGACAATAAATGATTTTATTTTTAAATTTTGACTGCATTCTTGTCACTTTCTAAATGTTTACTTTTTGATTTATGAATTATAACAGACTGATGGGGAAAAAAACTATTTTTTTTTGGGGGGGGGGGGGTATTTTGCTGTTACTATTTTAAAATTGGTTTCATTATTATTTAACAATTTCTTGCTCTTTGTTAGTTTTATTAGTTGTAATTGTTATATAAGCATTTAACTTTTAAAATAAAGGTTATCACCATCTTCTGTTAAATGTGGGCCTCCATGCTCATCTATTGTACAGTATATGATATTGGTGGAGGGCGGTGGGTCCCACATCAATATGTTTTCTGGGGGTCCCGAATCCTCGATCTACGGCCCTGCTGACACACTGTACTGACCCTGAAGCAGAGCAGTGATTTATCTGCCTGTCGATCTCAACTGATGTGTGTGTGTGTGTGTCTGTGTCTGTGTGTAGGTGGATGGATGATAATATCATCTGTGACATCACACCGCGCCTGATAGGTGACCGACCCAACACGTACACCTACACCAAAGCGCTGGCGGAGAGTGTGGTCCAGCAGGAGAGCGGCAGACTCCACATCGGCATCATACGACCCTCCATCGTCGGAGCCAGCTGGCAGGAGCCCTTCCCCGTGAGTGATGGATCTGCTGTCAGACGCTACACCGGAATAGTTTACAACTTTCAGAGCTCTGGGACTTTTCTGAGCGATGTGGCTTAATGGTTAAAGATCTGGGCTGGTAACTCAGAGGTTGTAGGTAATGATTGCATAAAACATAGGCATTTCTACATAGCAGAATAGCATAAAGACTTTTGAGGCAGGGTTAAAAAAAAAATAGATATACATTATTTTTATTATATATATATATTATTTGTATATGTGTATATATATAAACTTATTTTATTTCAGATATTGATTCCTGTTTAGTTTTAAACTAAAAACAAAATCAAATTATATAGACATATTTTAAAAACCTAATAAAAATATAAAACCACAACAAAATTACCAAAATCTTAATCAAATTAAAACTGAGAATATAAGAAAAATCTTAAGAAAAAATGAAGTATTAAAATAACTAAAACTAAATAAAAATTGCATAGACATAAAAAAAAACACACAACAAAATTACTAAAAACTAACAAATTAATATACAACAAAAATGAAGATAAATCTAATTCAGAATATTAACAAAACCTATAATAGGTTTTAAAAATGAACTTAAATAAAACTAAAAAATGTAAACTTATTTTTTTCAGCTAGTTGCCAAAGCAATGTTACTCTTTTCCATTTAAATTAAGTTGAAGTCCTAAAATAGCAAAAACTAAAAACAAAATCATAATCATATAGACATATTTATATATAAAAAACAAATCAAAATGACAAAACACGATAAAATTACTATAAAAAATTAAATGTATAAGACAAAATATAAAAACTAAAACTCACAAATTGCCTCTTTTTGTATTTTTTTCAGGGTTGGATAGATAATTTTAATGGACCAAGTGGTGTTTTCATTGCTGTAAGTATTGCCATATTTTCTTCTTCATTATGTGTTACAGTAGAACAGAGCAGTACAGAAACTAAAAAAAGCTTTGCAGATAAACTCATTGTACACAATCGAATCTACTACATGCCTTCTGTCGTCTGATTGATGGTTTATACTTTATCATGTAAAAGGCCTGAAGTGTAATTGTACAAACGTCCATCTTCAGCTTGTGGTTCATGAGTCTTTTTACACGTTCAACTTTCTTTAGTGTGTAATGTTGCTGTTTAAGCCTGACAAGTTCCTGCAGCGGGAGTTATTCTCTATATCAGTGTCAGTGTTTCTGAACTCCCTGAAACGCCTCCATTGTAGTCTTGAGTTCTTCCAGGAACGAACACGTCACAATACTCCTCATTTAAATAATTAATACGCAGAATAAAGGGGCGGGGCCTGGTTGAGTTAGTTAGTAGTGTGTTGAAACTGGTGGTTATAGTAAGGGGTGGGACATTTCCCAAACACACTCGAAGCACTCGACCAATCACAACACACTAATCCACCCGACCAATCAGAGCACATTATGCTTTTCAGAAGGAGGGGCTTCATAGAGACAGGAACCGAACAGAGCGTTACTGACAGACTGGGAAGAGATGTGCTGCAAAAATGGAGAATATAGGAAAAATTATGATTTTTTGGACATTCAAGCATGAAAACCTATTCTAATAGAGCCCGAAAACAAAATCAAGGCATAACAGGTCCATTTCAACATCCAAAAACATGACACTCTTGGCACAATTCCCCTCCTCACATCACTCGTTGACCTAAGCAATGAAAACAATCTGCACTTCTTTTTAATTAGCCTCCTAAAGGCCTCTGTGGACCTCACAGACAAACTAAGGCATGTGGTGCTTCTGGCTCCAGTTTCATCCTCTTTGAATGCGCGTGTGTTTTCTGTGTTTGGATGCAGGCTGGGAAAGGCATCCTGCGCACCATGAGAGCCAGTAATGACGCTGTGGCGGATCTGATTCCCGTAGACATGGTTATAAACCTGACACTGTCGGCTGGCTGGTACACCGCGGTGCACAGGTACACCTGCAGCTTTCATTTGCTTATGTTTGACCTGCAGGTGATTAAACGGATAGAGACCGTAATATTGGCTTGGAGAATCCCTCTGCGTTTATATATTTACATTGGGGAAAATATGATGATGTTCACATGCAGCAAACTGTAATTTCCTTGTTTTTATCTTTACATTTCAGACCGAAAACTGCACTTGTGTACAACTGCACAACTGGAGGCATTAACCCTTTCCACTGGGGAGAGATCGGTGCGTTACATGCTTTTCTAACCGGCACTGTATATACTGTAATCTACATACACTGTAAAAAAAATGCTTTGAATAATACAGCAATTGTTGGAGCATGTTATTTCAGCTTTAAAAATAGTTACAATTAAGTGTTGCCGTTAATTGCAAATATTTATGAAAATATCTGTGTAAATTGTTTCAACTCCAAATGAATGCAATAGTATGCATTAAACAGTACAGTTGAAACAGTATTATTGTCACTATGTTGCGTGTTTTATTCCAGACACCAAACTCCAAATAAATCATAATTACATAACTGCATTCATTTACATTGCAAATGCATGTCAATTCAAATGCATGAATAGTTATTTTGCATTTTTAATCCAGCTCTGAGTACAAATGTCTTTAACTTTTGGCAGAATGATCAACTAAAGAGTCAAAGGGGAGTTTAAAAATCATATTTGATAATGTTCCATGTTTATTCATCACATCAGTTTTAACATTATAAATGTGTTTACAGTCACTTTTGATAAATTGAACGCACCCTTGCTGATGTAAAGTATCTCTTACAGACCCCAAACTTCTGAAGGGTAGTGTACATTATATTATTGAAGTAAAAATAAAATATCTATAGAAAAAATATGTTATATTATATTAAATTATATTATAGAAATAAATTAGCTATAGAAAAAAATTATAAATAATTTGTTTATTATTTTATTATTATATAAATAAAATTTCTATAGAAAAAAACTCATTATGATTATATTATGTTATATTATGGAGACAAATTGCTATAGAAAAAAATGGAAATGCTAAAATAAAAAAATTAAACAGCATGTTTTACATTATTATTATTATTTTGTAAATAAAAATAATAAATAATACATTATTGTATTAGATAATTATATTATAGAAATAAAGTGCATGTGTTATTTTATTATTATGTTTATTATTAAGTGTATTATTATTATATGAAACTAAAATGTCTAAAAGGAATAGAAATATTATATTATATCACACTGGAAGCGAAATTTTAGGAGAAGTTGAGGACATTGCATTGTGGGATACAGTATTCCTTTCAGTGTTTTGGTTGTATACGTCACATTTTAACAAATGCACTACTTTTTTGAAACGATAGCACATAGTATATAATTCGGATCATAGCCACTGTATGTGCGGTGTATGTTGATGCCGGAGGGCAGAGCAGCTGGAGTCTGGCATTGCCATGGTCACAGCAGAGTGTGCGGTTACCATGAGCAACATCTGGCTGACAACATCACCATGCCAACATGCAGAAGCAGATTCCAGTGAGGATCTTCCTCTGCTGATTATGCATAAAATCGCGATCATGATTAAAATACAGTTAATTGTAACTGATCTCATGCTTCCGTCATGGTGGTTTAGTCTTAGTGTGTAACGCTGCCGTGTGACAGCAGTAAAATATCATATCTGCACTGCCATTAAGACATT
>NW_027508799.1:32292500-32397500 GCF_051911475.1 Siphateles boraxobius | reverse complement strand
ACGTATAGTCCGATTTCAGGAGCTTTTAAATCATTGACTTTTCAAGGTCTTGTGGTGTCATGCAGCCTGTGCTTCAGATACGTTTTGTAGTTCGGTTACCCTTTGCTTTTTTAACCTTTGCTCATTTTCTGAAGCTTATTTATTTACGTTTGCTTTGAAGATGAACCAAATGTGCGTATTTATACAGTTTGATGAATCTCCGACCCTGCCAGAGGTAAAATTGACAGCCAATAATATTCCATTTTCAGACCGGCCTCATGATGGTCAATTTACAGCACTATTTGAGGACATAATGAGCTTTCGTTTTTCTACACTGACTGCCCCCTGGTGGTCTATTGCCAAATTGTAATTTTAGATTGCCCGTTTTAAGACGTGTCTGCCTTCCGTCATCTGGTCTTTTGTATGTTTCACGCAGTATTCATGTTTACCACCCATACGTCTTCCTCAGCTTACTTATTAATAGCAGAGAGATTATTTTAGAGGATTCTCCTGCATGTCAGAAACATTTAAGCTCCTCGGTATCAATAGAGAAGCAGACACACTAAAATCATTCCAGACGTGAATCATACACAGCCATTTTTCTACTAGAATCGAACACCTTGGTGTCTTAATAATAGCAACCCTTAATTTTGAGCCAAGCTGAGCTTCAAATGAAGCTTCTACTGCCAACGTGATCTTTACAATCTCAAGCGTTTCTGCTCTGCCACAGAAACATGGACGACTTTACTTTACAACATGTTCTTACGACATGTTCTTGTTACACAGAGCCGTTTGTGTGGTGAAATCCTGATGCGATTCTGCTGTATTGGTTTTGACTAGCTGGATTGCAGTAAAAACGTCTTTTAAAGAAAAAAAAAGGCCCCTGTTAAAAATGTTTCTGTCTTCCTTCCTTGTAACACGTGCATGTTTGCTTTTTACACAAGATGTTCAGATAAGTGAAGTTGCTGACATGGATTCTGACCTTTCTCTACTCAACATTTGTCTCCACGTTGTGCTGTCAAACGTGTACGGTCGAGGTCTTTGAATGGAAAACTGTTCTTTGATCAATTGTGTGCTTGACCGTTTTTTTGCAAAGAGTTTATGAGAAAATAAACGGAAATGACCAAGATCATGTGTCCTGAATGAATGTCTTCATCACGCTTAAACACATCAGTCAGATCAGTTTGAGTTTTTATTTCACCATTAAACAACACAAACATGAAATAATATTGTGATAAAGAGTTTATGCTTTCTCAGAATTGGCATGTGACGGTTGCTATCTATTTCATTTGACCCACAACATATTTTTGAGTTGTCGGAAGTACTGTTTTTTTCTTTTTGAAATTGTGTGACCATTTCTTATTTAGGATCATGAAGATGCCTGCAAAGTTGCAACACCCTGAGGTGTTATAGTATGAAAACTCCTATTATGATTGATATTATGGGTCGGTTTTTTTCCTGCAAATTTCATGGTTAAAGGCAGGTTGCACAGACAATTAAAAAATATTAATGATTTGATAATTTGACCGGAAAGTAATATTTTTTAACTTTATCTTTGTTTAACATCATACAAGGGTTAAGAAGCTGAAACTTAATGGTCCCATGAAATAAAAATGGCTGTTTTTGCTGGTTGTAGGCCTAGTCCATGTCTGTAGCTCTGAACTCATCTTTCTGTATACCTTTGACCAAATTAAAAAGCATGCAAAAAACATACTAAATATTGTTGATATCATTTCACACTAAATTCAAATGTTTTAAATAGTATAAGAATGTCCTGTGAGTCTCCAGCTGGCTGAATTTTATTGCCCATCCCAACCATGTTGTGAAGGAAGTGCCTTGAATCGTTCATGTTGAAAGTGTCTGTGGGTTTTTTGCAGGCTGTGATGTGAGTTAAATCAAATGTAGTTTTAAAGTAACACTATGTAGTTTTTCAACCTTCATTATATATTTCCAAGACCCTTGTGATGGTACATCGACTTACAATAGGTTGAATGACACGTCTGCCATAGCCTGATATTGTCTGTATCGCTTTTACTGGCACTATGTAACTTCGGGTTTCGGGTAGGAACCCGAGCACAAAAAAAACTACAAAATTCGACTGCTTTACGGCATACGTCACTTCCCCCACTTCCTCAGATTCTGACGTGAGAGCCCAACTAGTGTTTGATACCCGTCTGTATGTTGTTGTCATGACCGAAGCAACAACTAAAAGGAAGAAGGCAAAGGTTTTGTCAGAGGAGACTAAAAGAAGAAAAAGGGAGAGTGACAAATTAAAAGACCGGACGAGGATCACTATTGGAGGGAGAGCAAGACAGTTTGAAGACGGTGAGAGTGTGCACGCGCGCGACCGGCTCTCTGCTCGTTCTTTCAGTAACATGCACCCGGTCACAAGCGCAGCAGTCATCTGTAAAGTCTTTATACATTTATAAATAAATCAGGGAGTCAGGGAGCTGACTATCGCGCGAAATGTAAAAGGCTGAATAACATGGCCTGGCCATGTTACGGAATCTATCTGGTCCTCCATTATCTTCATGAATCAAGTAATGCTAGTAGAGTAGCGAACTATCAATCTGGTAGCTACACTAACACGCTAGTTTACGATGGTTATAATAAATAATCTTTCAGGATAACTATCCTAATGTCTGCAGGCTGATATGTTTGTGTATTTATTTTTCTGGTGAAAGTGTCTTGCCTCAGGCTATAATGCAAATCGATTTTCAAATTTGCAGATTCATCACGGTAGCTTGATATTATAATATTGACGATATATGGCTATTACCTACCACACAAACATTGAATTGAATTAGCATATCCGTTATGTAAAACAGTAGACAATAGGCTACTATAATGACGCTGTCTTGTAAACGTGAGCTACGCGATCTTTTGACGTTTGAAAAAAATTAAACCCATGAAATTATATTCATATAACATGCTGAAATATATGGCAATGTACCTGGGATGAAGACATTTCACACGCAACGCTGGCAGTCTGCCCGCGAGAAATCAAGACAGTATCGGCTTGTCAACAAATGCACACGTGTATCGCCTGGTGTAACCATGACAGATTTTATGACAGTAGTAGAAGACAATACTGTTTCCTAACTGTAGGGGGACCCCGAGAGCGAAAACCGCAAAAACGACGAGATATATCCAGCTGCAGACCCGCAGCACCACCAGTTTCAGAACCCCAGCGCCAGAACCGAAAGTGAGGGAGGGGCGGAATTATTATTATTGCATTGTAGTTATTTTTGCAAGAATGTAAGGACAAAATGGGCCAGAGAGTGAGTTCCTCATTTGATACATTGTAAGTTAAATTTATACAGGATTGTTGTGATAAAATGGGCCTAGTGGTGAATTTTTCATTTGTTGTATACATTTTTATTATTTATTTTAAACAATGCCGAATTTTCTCTCTCTTTTTTAGATTTTTGACATTATTGTTTTACATAAAGAAAAATGCATGCTGCACATGTTCTTGTGAAATAAAGTATATTTTATATAAAATGCCCATACGTTTTTTTTAATTAAACAATGGCATTACAAATTCATATTAACAATACATACCCTCAAAATCAAAACAATTTAATTTTTTTGTAAACACAATAAATAAATAAATAAATAAATAATTAAATAAATAGAACCTAAAATATCACAGAGGTCTAATCAGTTATCAAATTGTGTATAATTTTGAAAACCTCCAAGGCTTGTCTAGTTTTTATATCTTTCAAAGCTTTCTTATACAGAGTTAACTCCTTCATAAAAAACCAAAAACAAAGGTCTTTACCTTCATAAATCTACACTAAACTGCTTAGCTAAAATAATTAAACTTACACATTAAAATACCCATACGTTTCAAGCATTATTTTTCACCATCATGATCAGGAAGTAACTCTCATAATACAATGAAACGGAATAACTTTATACAATTATATTACACAAAATCAATGTTTTAAAATGCTTATTGTACACCTTAATGTATCATTATAACATACGTATAAAGTTTGACGTTTCGAGTGGGCCGTTTCGTGTCTAAGCAAATTACGCTCCAAAACGTTAGGTGGCGTTCATTGGTTTAGAACGTAAGCTCCGCCCCTCACTTCCGGTCCTGGCGCTGGTGTTAGAACGTAAGCTCCGCCCCTTACTTCCGGTTCTGGCGCTGGAGTTCTGAAACTGGTGGTGCTGCGGGTCTGCAGCTAGATATTATAGGAAACGACATAGTGTTGCTTTAAACAAAACGTCTCACCGCAGCAGCCAGTTTCCAGAAAACTGGGCTTGTCAACCCAGTTGTTGGGGTGTGTTAGGTGTAATCTTGTGTCTGGAGCACTAGCGAGCCAGAAAAGCGTCTCTGGGTGTGCATAAGAAAAATTGGGTGTGTGCCAGATTTATTGTCAAATTAATGTGCAAAAAAACTCGGACCCGGCGTATCACTAACTTTACAGAATAGACTGGGCTAATGTGTAAAACTGGCTTGCCACATAAACATAATACTAGGCCTACAGTATATAAAATATAACTCAGGGCTCAACATTAAGGCTTTACATGTGCTTGTCCGTCAAACAAGTAAACCGCTCTATGTTCGTAAAGTTTCTTTGTGTGATCTACGCTCATTTGTTTCCATTTCTCCTCATGAGGCTGCGCGAGCCTCAACAGCACAACCGTACCAGTCAGCGGCTGTTTGCGGATTGGTTGGCAGTCCGAATGTCGGCAGATATTTTGTTAACATTATTTTGTTTAAATAATAATTTAAAAATTAAAATACATTTTAAATGTACAAATATTTTAAGTAAACAACAATAGTCCAAGTTTAGGAAACGTTTTTATTAAAACTTTAAAAAATAATTCTGCATCTATTTTAGGTGTGGCAGCTGGCACTGTGGGTGGCACCGCCACATCCTGGCACACACGTGGCTACGCCAGTGGTCTGGAGGGCAGCAGATCAGGACAGAGTTCAGCCATTCAAAACCAGATGAGTTATTTATAATATGTAATGAACTTTAAAGTCACTCTACAATTTAAAAAAAAGACAATTCTTGTTTTTTATGTAGTACTCCTTTATTATAAATGATTTAGCCTATCCTTGCACGTCATTATTTTTTTAAATTCATGTGCCTAGTAATAATTAATCAACAAAAAAATCCCGCCCTCTTATTGGCGCGAAGACCTGTCACTCACATAAAATCGACCAATAGCAAACCACAACCATCCAATCATGTCCCGCATGGCCGCATTAGATTTGTTCTTGTTCAGAATCAATTTCGCTCGAATCAGAGATGGTGTTATTATTAAAGGTCCTTTTTAAAACGGTTTTGCTAGGATATAGACTCTGTGTCATACTAGGAATGAAAAACTATCGCAACTTCCGTTTTAAGCTGAATTTAAGTTCTGTCAGAATGGATTTCAGATTCTGCTTAATTAACTCTATTACGGCTGTGACGCGTCTATTTATGACAGCATAAATCAACAAAGAGAGTTTGAAAATGCATGTGCTGTGTTAAACATATCTGGAAAGCATGTAAATGTAAAAGCACGCAGACCCAGTGGCCACTTAGTCCCAGAAAGCGGTTTGAAAGTGTTTCCCATTTAACACTTCTCCTATAGCCTACTTGTCGAAAACAGGTTGCTAAAGATATTTAATGTGCGTTTCACTTCCTCTTAGTTGCTGTTGGGTTTTTTAGCCTTTGAATTGCTCACATTTGTCAGAAAAAGTGCATGGTAGTTGACATCATTATAGTTGCATATATTTCGATTGCTGCTTCATGAGTCATGCTAAAAATAGCCTGCAATTTTACATGCCTTTAGTTTTGAAAGAGCAATATGTTCTGAACACAAATGTACCATTTATATTTTCTATATCAAAGTAATGACATTACCCCCGGTTACAGAGACAAGGCTTAAGTCTATTGAAAGCAACTTGCACTGACATACCATAAAATATGTCAGTGCACATTTAAAAACCTATAAATATCCTAATTGAACAAAGGCTCAAACCTGGCTTAATCTAAGCACTGTCTGTGAAACCAGACCTGATTGGCTTATTAAAATATATATTAAACTTAAAACAAAAACAGAAATACAAATATTTTTAATTGAAATATTATAAATGACCTAAATAGAAGAGGTTCATTTAACAGCATTGTTCTTTATATCAATATTTCATCTTAGATGTTTCTGAAAACACTTGTCTTCATTTTGAAGTTTTTTTTCTAGAGATTGTACTATATGCAATTTTTTTAATAAACACTGGATGTTGTTGATTACACATGAAGTTGATTACAATTATAATCCTTTTTTTTAAAGAAAAAAGTAATACATTTTGAGTAGAAAATGAAGACACTGATGTATAATATAAATAATGTTTTAAAATGTAATGTTTCATCCCTTCAAAAGGAGCTCCTATTTTTTAAAGGAGTTACTGTCTGAAAGTGTGACACCAGAAGTGTTCACCCGCCACCTCCTCCTGCATTCTCAATCACAAATAATGTGCAACATAAACAAAACACTAATGTGAAATACGTTTCCCGCTGCTGATCTAGTAAGAAAAGAAATGCTTGTTCAAACTCATGCTATGTTACAGAAATGTGTCAGGAATCCGTTCAGGAAAAAAGGACCCAAATGCAATCTGCGAGACAACAGTTCTGCGAGAAAAAATGAACTTCTGACTCCTATATTTTCTGTAAGATCTCTGACCAAAGGTCACAAACTTCAAATCTTATTAGGTAATGCTTTACAGTAAGTTTTCACTTGTTATCATTAATAAACAGTGCTTTGTTAATATTAGTTAATGTTAACTTCAACATTTACTAAACAATTTTTGCATTACCTAATGTTAACAAATGAGACCTTATTGTAAAGCCCCCCTGTGAAAATCAAGCTTTTAATTTTGTTTATATGTGGTGTTTTAAATATGCTTTGAGACAAACCATGTACAAATGCATAAGTCAACACCATTGCTGAGTATTTTCTTCTTAAAACTGCTGTGAACCAAAGTCTCAAAAACGCAGTTTGAAATCGCTGGTGTTTCTGAGGTCACAAACTTGTAACCAATCAGGTCAACGAGTGGATCTCTGAGCTGCTGTGAGTGAGTGGGGGCGGGACTAATTTGTAAATTCATAGAACCGCCTGTACTAAATGAGTCATGGGTGTAGAGTTATAGAGTTATAACTATTTTGTCATTTTCGAGGAAAAAAACATTTAAATATGTCATTTTGGTGATCAAAGATGAGTTTTAAGGGATAAAATACAGGGGGACTTTAAGGGTTACGAATTATTTCTAGTAATTTTCCATAAAGTATCTAATTTCTGTCTATCATGATGTTAGTTCATTCATATAATATGGATAGTTCGTAAAAGAAGATATTTTGAAGAACATTGGCAACCAAAATCATCATTGAAAAAAAAACACTGGAACATTTTTCAAAATATCTTCCTTTATGTTCAACAGAAGATAGAAAGTCCTACAGGTTTGGAATGATAGAATGGTAATTTGTTGGTGAAAAATTGCTCTAAAAATCCATTTGTGGTGTTTGAGGCATAAAGATTTGACGGTTTTGGTTCATTCTAAAGGCTTGTTCACACCAAGAACGATAACTATAAAATCATAACAATATTATCGTCCACAGTCATACCAGCAAACAATATCGTTCTGTTAATTATAAGTGCGCTCTGTAGTTTTGTCGTCTCGAGCTCTTTACAGCAGGATGGATTCTGATTGGCTGACCTTCAAAACAATTTTTAAAAGTCGTTTATCAAGTAGTTGGTACTATCACGTGACCTGTTGACCCTTCACTGCCATTCACAACTCCTCTCCCGTGGCCTATTGGGATAATAAAGTGTTCATCGAATGCGCACTTCAGAAGTAGTAGGTCATCCCGGGTAACATTCACCTACTGTTTTTTGAATACTATGTATTTGTGATACACTACTTTTCGGCATTCTGTATAGCAGGGAAGTATTCAATTTTGGACACAGTGCAACTGTTTCTTTTCTGTTTTTAAACATCCAAGTGACGGGTCATGTTTTCATAAATCATGTCTTCTGATGACACATCCGTGATCTTCGCCCTACTATTTTGTGGGCTTTGGTCTATGTTGAGGTCTGTCGCAGATGCTGCGTCTCCTGCAGGATGATGACGGACCACAGCATATTCCTCGGTCAGCGTGGAGGCGCCCCTGATCTCTCCTGACGCCGGCTCTGCGTTCGTGAAGTCGATGGAGGAATAATGAAGAGATTCTGGTGCTCTTGGTGTAACAGCTGACAGCATGTCACTGTCACCATCGGAAGCCGTGGCCTGATGGAGCAGAAACACAACAGAATGAGCCGAATGTCCGTTTGTGATGTCTTTGAAAATGAATAGTGTGAGTGTGTTTAACTCACTGTTTGAGACAGAATGAGTCCAGATGTGTCGTCTTGTCTGGTTCCTGAAGGTTTGGGATGCCTTCTTCTGAAAAATGTTTTTAGGCCATCAAAATCAATATAAAATGTCAATCAGAATCACAAATCCTCCTTGTGATGAGGCTAGTAAAGTAAAAGTCTCATCAAATCAATGTGTGAGCAAACTGTTTATTTGGCTTCACACTGCAAAAAATTATGTTCTTCTGTATTTTTGTCTTGTTTTCAAATATATGAACATTCTTAAATTAAGACACATTTGCTTGAGAAGCAAAATGGCATATAACAGGGCAAATAAAAAATTAAGATTATGTTTAAAACAAGAACAAATACCTGCCAATGGGGTTAAAAAGTGTATTCCTCTTAACCCATTGGCATTTTTCTGAAAACAAGACTTATCTGAAGTCATATTGGTTCTCAAGTAAAAGTATAGGTACTGGAAAACAAGACAAGCATATTTTGCAGGGAAACTTTTGAACACATTATACATTATAGCTGAAAAAAAATCTCTGTAATGTATATATGAACATCTGTAGTTTAGCCTCAGCTCATTATATATTGGACCAGTTTTGTGATAATCATGTTTTCTTGTCTTTCCTCAAATGGCATTTGTCTGATGTAGCTACCCACCGTTCACTGTAGACTGCCACGATGCACAAGATCATCATCGCTGATGCGCCGACAGCAGCTCCGAGCAACACAGACGGGTGATGGAAACCTGGAAAACAGTGTTTTATTGCTCAGAGGTTGGTCTTTTAATAGCTCTTGACTCTTAATGGAGATCTCACTGTCATTTAAGTGTCTCAAATGTTTCTCAGAAGGGATAAAAATGAATGTGAAGAGCAGCTCAGATCATTTGATCATAGATTCGATTCGAGTTCATACTGAGATCTCTGGTATTTGATTACAGACTTTAGTGTCTTGGCAAATATGAGCACATTTTTTTGGAGAAAAGTTTCCATTTGATCTCATTGCTGTCTAGGAGAAAGAATTTCTCTGTGGAAAAGTAGTACACTTCAGCATACTAAAAAATAGAAAAAATTCTATATTTAAGTGTGAACTGAAGATAATGTGTTCAGACACATAATTGCATGTTATTTATAATTATAGGTTAAATTTATATTAAATGCAATAAGCCAAACTTAGTATAAGACTAAAGTACACATTTTGATGTAATTTCTCAATTACTTCTATTGTCTTTGAAATATGTTTAACGTGTACAGCCAAATACTGATAAGCATGTATGTAAACTAAAATACACTTTAATGTCATTTCTATTGAAAATTGAGTAACTATGTAGTTAATATCATTAAATGTAACACACTACATATTTACACAAAAATTATATTCGAGTACTTTGTGTGCTTTTAATATGTTAGTCAACACATCAAAATAAGTCTACTTCTTTAAAGCACAACAAAATTTATTAAAACAATAATTTAAAATGTGCTTTAAAGTAAAACCTTTAATTTGACATCACTATAAAGTGCACTTTTTAAAAGTGTAAGAAACAGTCATGAAAGTGTAATGAACTGCAAGTACAGATTTTTAATACACTTAAAAAAGAAACATTAAATGTGGTTATAAATAGTACGGTCACGATTAAAGATCACTTTATACCAAAAAGCTTCTAAGGAGAAATGTCTTAAATGATTGCGAAAATACATTCATGTTTAACGGGTCTTTCAATTTTTCTACTGATTAAGTATAGGTTTACGAGCTGTTTAATTAATAAAATGTTATTAAAATAAAAAATTAATCAAAACAAATGAATGACAACTAAATCCATTAAAAATCATCCCTAAAAGATTCTATATATGAAGCACCTTACAGAAACTTTTCTTCTAAGAGTGTATACTTTTAAGATTTGAAGTACACTACAAGCGCACATTCAATGCAAATTAAGTGCACTTCTTTTTCAGAAGGGTTAAGATTTTCCAGAGATCTCGTTTGTGATTATTCTTATTGATCAGATAAAGCTGTTGTTGTGCGTGTCAGAGAAGCAGATCTCACGTGTCTCTGTCCCGTGTGTCCGTGCGATGGGATGAAACCGTTGGCTGGCGCTGGCGGTGCCGAGAGTGTTTGCACTGAAACACTGCAGGACGTCTGTGTCTGTGAGATGCTGATGGATGGTCAGGATGCTCTTCAAGCTTGTGCTTCCTAAAGTTTCATTCCTGATGGACATGTTTGTAGAGTTAGCAAGAACATTTCCAAATCCAAGCCACTCTAGTTTAGGCAAGGGATTCCCATGAGCCTCACAGACACACGTGATTACGCCGCTTTGGTTACAAGAGCTGGAGATTTTGGGCGCAACTGAAAGAGAGAATAAGATTATAAACTGTAGTTTCTGTGTAGGATCTGAGCAAAATAAAACAGCTTGAGGACCTGAATATCTCAATTGTGCTTTTCAAAAATGAATAAGATAATGACAAGAACTGAAGAAAACCACCATAACTGAGAGCTTATAGTGTGCTGAAGTAGAAAAGAGAAACAAGCCACAATTTCGAAGTTGCGGTTACTGTTAGTTCCTTTAATTCTGCAACTCGCCACTCTGGTGAAAATGCCATTATTGTGCTGACAAACTCTTTAAAGCAGCATTTACTCTGCCAGAGGCTTTGTCCCCAGTGGCTGGCGGTGAGGTCCATAATGGGCTTTGCACACCTCCTAGGAACGTTTGTGAATGATATTAACGGATGTTATTCTATGTTTTAGACAGCAAATCATTTTTCTTGCTGGTAAAAACAGACATTTTGGAGCGAAAAGATTAAATATTAATGGAATCATACATAAAATGCTTACTTTTAAAGATAAACGAAATAGCGATTTCTCTTTGCTGTCACGGTCATTTATCTGTGGTTGTTCATTTTGTTCAGGCTCAGAGTCAGCACAGCGAGGACCACCATACATACACAGAGACATATGCTAAATTAGGGAAGTTGCTGACCACTAAAATCATAACTAGCCCATCTTGCCACAGACAATCCACTACAGGATGTAGTCTTGCATCACTTGAGCTCATTGACTTCACTTGCTTTCATAATTGTCATGGCGCTGCTCTGAGTAAGGTCTGTTGGTTGTCACTCCCAAAAGTCGCTTTTCATTTTCATAAAGTTAAATGTATATCAACTTTGTCGCATCGCTGGACACGCTAGAGCTGCATGATCCTGGATGAATTGAGATTTTTTTGGTTTAAAATGAATTGCTGTAGTGTAGTCTATACATTTTTTTTAAGTCGGGTTGAATTAATGATTCAATGACTCCCTCAGAGAATTAATTTGTTTCATTACTGGATGAATCAGCATTTCTGAATGAATCTCTTGAATGAATAATTTTCGCCTGTGTAACAATGTAATTGAAACAATCTTCACTCAAAAAAATAAGCTGTTGAACGAACTTAATTAAATTAAGGAAAGCTTTTCCACGAAAATGAAATAGATTTTTCCAACAAAATCTAATTTGTTTGAAATTATTTGTTGTAATCTTATTGTATGAACTTAAATTAATTCAGTCATTCCTGCTAGATAAAGTTTTGTCAGGTTAACTATATTTAATTTTTGCTCTGCCTAAAATCGCCAAAATTATAATTTTGGCTAATTTGACTCTACAGTTATTTCCAATGATAGGAGCTACTAGTGTTCAGTTTAATATAAACCACTTTTTTACAGAGTAATATTGAATATTACTTATGCAGGTCTACAAATGAGGTTTAATGCATGTGTAGACCACATTGAGCGCCCACAGCCCTAAACTAAACACAGTCACCACTCTTCTGCATAATGGTTACCACAAAATTCAAACACATTACAGAACGCTTCTAAGTTTCTAACATTACTGAATATTAAACATTAACTAACGACATCTTTCCATTTACAGAAAAACACATAAAATAACACTTCAATCCCTAAATTTACCCTCCTAATGCAGTCCCTTGCAAAGCATGCTGGGAACTACAGATCCACTGCCCAGTTAGTTGTCAGCAAAAATGATTAATGTAGTTTTCTCACAAATTAAGTAAACTTCAGTTTTAAATATATTAGGTTGATTGAACACAATTAAATTAAGTTGTGACAAAATATTAAACAATTGTGTTACTCTTGCTTATTTTAATTGATTAAATTTAACAAGAGGCAAAAGTTAATTTTTTGAGTGTTCATTTGAAACATCAAGTTACTTTCACAAGGTGATTTACTGTATTTTGATCACTACCGCATACACCTGTGTTTATATCCAAACTATTTACTTTTATCCCAGTACTTATTATTATTATTTTAACACAGAAATAACAATTCTGTGTGGTTGAAAGGACTTTTGTGGTTGTGGTTGAAAAGAAAACTTTGTGAAGCTGTTTCATACCTATACATGACTGCTCTCTCTGCCAACGCAGATCTGAATGTTCGTTGTGATCGTACTTGTCAAAGGTTTAATAGACATATAGCTGAATCGCTCACATTTAGGAATAAGATCGCATGGGTGTTTGAATCAAGATCTTGATCTTTTAACAATTAATCGTGCAGCTGTAGGAAACACCTACATCCAGTTGCCAACGGCCACTGTCGCTCTTGTTGCTGGAAATCGGCAACTCTCTATTTCAAATTAATGGTATCATGTCGCTTTTGTGCATTCGTGTCACGGTCAGTGTGAATAGGGCTTTACCAAGTAGTATTCAATCGTAAAAAGTGTCAAAAATGAACATTCTGTCACTTATCAAACCTGCATGACTTTCTTTCATGTGGATATTCACAATATCTTTCTCAAAAAAGAATATAAGTCATACAGGTTTTGGATGACAAAAAATAAAATTACATTTTTGTGTAAACTATCCCTTTAATTCAAGCTGTAGCTGTAATACATGTAAGCAATTTACATGGTGCTCTGCTTTGAGTCTTTAATATTTGCATGTATTAGTATGTAAAGTGTGATTCTGGCACTTTTTTTTAACAACTTACACAGAAGTACAATTTTAGAGATGTGCAAATGTTTGTGCTGGTATAATGAACTTTTTTTATCCTCCATGTTCTGTACCGTGAATCTTATGTTACTCCTCTAATCATATTTTCCCATTATTTGAGCAAACTGCAACTGAAATCTTTAAGGAATTTTAAAGAATTTGAGATGTTAGCTACCAGTAAATTATTTTGTCTCGTACCCTAATCACATTGCATTAGAATTATAAAAAGGGCTTCTTGCAATTTTACTGGCTTCAGTGCAGTTTCACAAAGGTTTCATATCAAAACCTCGCATTTCAAAACATTAACATAACTTGAACATGTTGCTCTGTAACATGAGCTTTTACTAAAGGGGAACCAAATCTCCTGCTGTGTTTTCTGTAAATGAAGAAAACGCCCATGCAAAAGTACTACAGTGTTACATGCATTTCACAGCATTTCTAGCATGGAACTGAACTGCAACCTACTGTATTGTTGATCACGGTCAGCCTGTCACATGTTTTTGTTTGCAATGTCCAGTAAAGCCTTCATATAAGATATTGAAGCATATAGCACACTGTGTAGTGTAGTCTATATGATAAAATGGTCTTTAACTTAAGCTATACATCAAATTGAAGTCATTTATACATGGATTTGTGGTTTTTGCAACTCTTCAATAGTGTCTTTTCAGTGCTGAAAGTCATATTGTGACTGCGTGAAACCGTATCATCACATGCTTTTATGGTAAATTTCACCTTTTCAATCTATACATGTATTTTCACAATAAACATTGCACTTTGCATCCAAATACAATGCAATGTTATGCTTTTGCTGTAAGGGATCAGTTTAAATGAGTGAATATAACAGTGCAGTAATTTTTCTTTGTACTCACACTGAACATCCAGTTCAATTGTTGTGTTGTGTTGGCCATGCTGGTTTTGAGCTGTACAGCGATACCGTGCGGAGTGTGTAGGGTTAGACACAAAGTAGGTATGATTAAATCCGGTCTGGAGGAGCTCAAACTGGGATCCGGTCTCTTTGTACCAGGAGAAGTTGAGCACCGCTGGTTTTGCATCAGTGCTGCAGGTCAGAGTCACTGGACGGCCCTCCATCATAGAGCCGGAGGGAAAGAATGACAGCAATGTGTTTTTTGGGGCATCTGATGAAAAAAGATGTGTAGTGTAGCAGTTCAAGATCTGGGTTAGTAACTGAATATCTGTATGTTTAAACCTTGTTATTTTTGTAAGGGTCAGACAGGTCAATTTAGCTCAAAAGGAATTATTAATAAATTATAAGGAATATTTGAAAGAATCACTTATACGGCTGAGCAAATGACTCGTCCTATATACATATCCAAACTAGTGAAAACACTCTTTATTAGCAATGTAAGTTAGATCAGCAGTTTAATACATTCAATTTGTAAGCACATAACACAAGAGCACTTATCTTCAAAATACAAACAAGACTTTATTGATTATTCTAACACATAAAAACATTATCCTCAAAACATTGTGTTCATCCGAGCTGTGCCGTGCCGAGGCACAATCCACGTGAAGTTGATAATTCCGCGAATAACTGCAATTGCAGATTTCGAACAGAGATGGTGACAAAGAGGAAAAACTACGGACTGCAGCTTTAAAATATATACATTAAAGTTATTTAATGTATGAAATTTTTTATATAATTGTATTTTTATTTATCTATTTTTTAGCTTTTAAGTCTAAAATCTGAAGTCTAATGTACTAATGACTGTGAGTAAATTAGAAGAGACTCTTGATACTCACACTGGACGTCCAGCAGCACTGATGCGTTCTGAGCGCCGTGTTCGTTCTGAGCTGTGCAGACGTATCGTCCGCTGTGTGTCGGGTCAGTGTTGCTGATGGTCAGGTTCTGTCCGCTCTGCACTGGTTTCAGTGGTTCTTCAGTGTCTCTGTACCAGGTGTAGTTGAGCACCGGTGGGTTTGCATCACTGATGCAGCTCAGAGTCACTGAACGGCCCTCCAGAACAAAACCAGATGCATTTACATGCGCAGATGTGTTTTTAGGAGCATCTAATGGAGAAGAAAAACATTTAGGCAATACATTTTTACTTGTAAAGGCATTAATGCTATGAAATAAGATTAATGATAGTGACAAATAACAATGCTTTTTAAATTGTACACATTTTCTCATCCATGTAAAAAGGGTCCGCTGTCAGCAGGTTAAAGGACAAAGTCATGTTTATTATATTTGCATTTTGTTCTTGTTGTTCACTGTACAGTTAAAAGCCTAGTAAAGGTTGAAAAACTGTTTAAGCGAATATCATTTATAGTAACTGTTGATAATGCTACTCTGTGCAAAACAACTGACCTTAAATATTTGGAATTAAAGTAACAGTGAAGGTTTTATATATTATGTTTAATATTAATATATGTGTGTGTGTGTATATATATATAAATAATAACATTATTTAATATTGTATTTTTTGCATTAAATACTTTTATTGTTGACATTTACATTCAAATGCATGTAAAAAAAACTGTGATATAAAACCTTCACTGTATCTTTACTTTCAAATATTAAAAGTGAAGTTTTAATATTTAAAAAAATATATAAAATATTTTTGGAATAATATGTATAATTTCTATTTTGTGTATTTATTTACACTATTCCTCTCTCTCTTTCTCTGCATATAAAATTATTATATGCAATATTTTATACTTCTAGTCAGTGGCGTAACAAATCAGTCCCAGGCCCATATGCAAAAAAATGTATATGAGCCCCCCTAACCCCGCCCTCCAAGTACATCGAAGAGACATTTATAGACCTTCACTGTAGCATAAAAAAAACATATATAAAGACACTACCCAACAACTTTTCACAACCAGAACTGAACAACAAAAAAGTCTAACATAACCAAGGCTCAGTCAGTGTCAATAATAAACTACTGAATGCAAACGATCGTGACACAGCAGCCCAAAATGTAAAAGCACAAACCTACTCACTAATTTTAGTTGGATTCTCCAGGCCTTTCTTTCGGCAAATGAAAAAGATTATGTGACATTTGTGCTCCGCAATTGTTTTTTACTAGCTTCAGTTTTAAAAAATGAGCGCTCCGCTGAAGCAACAATAATTGATGTTTTATTAACAAGGTTTGGGAGGATCACGTTCTAATGATCAAACAATCAAGTCATTCCAACCAGCTGTCAGCAATCAGTAATCAACAGGTCCACTCAATCAGCATGAGTAAAGCCTATAAATATACGCAGTCGACTCTCTCATATTCCTCGACAGTTTTCAGCATCCCTCCACCACCCCATCTCCTCACACTTGCCTGATTATCTTCCTAAACAGAGATACGGGGGGAGTATTCTGGGTTCGGGCCCAATTTCCGAGTTCGGAGCCCTCCCCCCGGACAGCACGCCAAATACGCATAACCATTTACTCTCTGATCATTCGTAAGTGTGACCTTCTAGTATATATGTGTGTATGTATAAAGTCTGAAATCTGAAGTCTAATGTACTAATGACTGTGAGTAAATTAGAAGAGACTCTTGATACTCACACTGGACGTCCAGCAGCACTGATGCGTTCTGAGCGCCGTGTTCGTTCTGAGCTGTACAGACGTATCGTCCGCTGTGTGTCGGGTCAGTGTTGCTGATGGTCAGGTTCTGTCCGCTCTGCACTGGTTTCAGTGGTTCTTCAGTGTCTCTGTACCAGGTGTAGTTGAGCACCGGTGGGTTTGCATCACTGATGCAGATCAGAGTCACAGAACGGCCCTCCAGAACAAAACCAGATGCATTTACATGCGCAGATGTGTTTTTAGGAGCATCTAATGGAGGAGAAAACATTCAGGCAATTATGTTATGATTTACAGCTCTAATTCTAGATGATCAGACAGTAATGATTGAAAGAATCCCTTTCTTACACTGAACATGTAGCGTACAGGACTTGTGCTTTGTGATCTGCTGCTGAAGCTGGTGTGTTACAGTGCAGGTGAAAGTGGCTAAATGATGACGGTGAGTTACAGTGAAGATCAGATCAGAGATGAGCTCAGTTTGCTCCTGACGCTGCTGTTGTGTGACGCTCTCGTTGAGGAGGTGTTCAGGAGACGAGCTCCATGTGAGATTTGCTGGACGAGAGGAACAGAAGATCTTAGTCGAGCAGCGCAGATTCACAGATCTTCCCTCCTTCACATCCGCCACCTCCGTCACCTCCATCATCTTCTGCTGATCCATAAACAGAGTCACTGTAGGTTTGGGTGGAGAATCTACAACACATAGAGATGCAGTCAAACATTACAGGATAATCATATCCAATAATGAAGGCCCATATTGTACAGAGATAGATTTATTTTCAATGCAACTCATTTTGTATTGTGGACTTGATCTATTTTCTGTGAATGTGCGAGACTTCTGATTCATTAGCCGTTGTAGACATTATGCGCTAGAGAATGAAGCGTGCAGCCATGTTTAGCATTTTGTGTTTGAACTTCTGTTTTTGCAGTAGCTATTGTTCTGTTGAAGAGTTGCTGGTGAAGTGGATTTACTTATTGTAGAGTTAATGAAAGTTATCATGAGCATTGTAATGTTTGTAATGTCATAAAAAATGCCAGTATGGCAGGAAGATTTTAAAACGAGCGGTTCATTCATAAATCCATAAGATGTTACATGCTGGAAATACAAACCGGAAGACAGAACACAATGAGCACAGTGCTGAAAAAGGAGGGGGCTACATAAGGTATATTATAAAAAATAGAAGAATAACAAAGTACAGTAAACGGTAAAACTACTTGCGCTACACATCAGTGCATTTATGATTATGATAAACTAAAAGAATAATTCAGTTTGCAGCATAACGGAATGTTTTTTAAGTAACTGGAAGTGACACGGGTAGCTAAACTTTCACCTTACAAATGACCACATCACATTTATATTTAGATAGAAGCAGCATTAACAATATGACACTCACCTATGACAGCAATTTCAACTTGGTATTCAGGAAAGCTGTAGCTGTATTTCAATGTACCCCTGGCTTCAAGTCTGAAGTAATATGACCCATTATGACTTTGATTGACATTATCGAAGCGGGTGGTGCAGTTTTTCTCTGTAGGAGTGCCAAATATTTCTCCTTTTAACAATCCAGTGTTGGGGCTACTGGAGTCAAACACTACAGTGTAAGGGTTTTTGTCTTTATACCATATTCTCTTTGCATCTTTAGTGAGGTCTCCTTCATATTTTTTATCAATATCAAATGTGCAGGGTATGAAAACACATGATCCTCGTAGAGCTTCTACTCTCTTCGGCAGACTGATATTAAAAACACAAAAAACTCCTAAAGCACACAGACAAGAGGAACTGATCACACAGAGTTTACATGCAGAATAAACTGCCGCACTTATTGCTCTTTAATCTTACAAAGGTCATATGAAAATGCTTTCAGAATATTAATTCAGCATTGGAATAATCTATAAGAATGAAACCTTGTATCAGACATCCAGTGAGGAGGAACGTCACAGATATTTCCATCATTCACATTCACTCCACCTTACAACAGAAAATACAAACACACAATCATATACACTCTTATTGTAAGGCTCTTTATTGGCATTGATGGTTTTATGAAGAACCTTTAACAACCATGGAATCTTTCCATTCCATAAAAGGTTATTTATAGTGAAAAAACAATGTTCAAATTATTAAAAGGTTCTTCATATTAAGAAAAAATGGTTCTTTTAAGAAGTGTTCACTTGTGGAGTGTTCTTCTATGGAATCGCTGCATGTGAAAAAAAACACCCTTTTGGAACCTTTATTTTTAAGAGTGTATAAACTTAACAATTATTTCCTTTTTAAACTTTGGTGTAAACATTATTTCTAAATCCAAAATCAATTTTTCATGAGTGAGAAATGTCATTAGAAAAAATACAGGCTACTAAATCAAAACTCTACATCACTCAAAAATGTTAAATTATTTTTTAGAAAGATTAAAAACAGTTTAATCTTGAACATGTTTTACAACCTGAGTGTCAAAAGATGGAAAATCTCAAAACGACAGAAGTTTTAGTGTGTTGTGTGTAAATGCTTACCAGCGAAGAGTGAAAGAGCGACTGTGACTCTTCTACACTGGATAGAGGGAGAACTGTGTGTGAAAACAACATGTCTTTACTGATATTACAGTTTTCACCACTTCCCCTTTCAGTCCGAACTAAATAACTGCAGCCTGCCTGACTGAGTAAATATATGCTAATCAGTATGAAGATTATAGCCCCCTCCCCCCCCCCCACAAAAAAAATATATTTACTTGAAATGTCTTGTGAGATCCAGGGTAGAAATAATAATTCTAAATGCTCAACAATTCTTAACTATTATTCAGGAATAAGTGTTAAATCACATTTTAAATGAAATCCTACAGTTGCAAACATTGTATTGCAAATATTAATTTTTTCATTTCTTTGCGTTTCTTACTTTTTGGCTATTATAGTATTACAGTAAGAAACATGGGAAACTCTGGACTAAATAGCTTGCAGATTCATTCTTCCCCAAGATACTGACTGAAACCAAAGCCCGTCTACGAAGAGCCTGGCCACTCCCTATTAAGTCCTATTGTACCAAATTTTGGTTGTAGTTCCACCAGAGTTCCACTGGGGGCCGATCGTCCGAGTTCAAAATTAATTGGAGTCTAGGTGCTAGACGGCTAAATTTGTCTCTTTCACCCGATTGCCGTTGAGAAATCTCAGATTTGATTGTAGGTTCTGCCAGTTCAACATGGGTTATAGGTCGAAAGTTTAATGAACGAGTACTTACGTCCTTTCGATTTCTTACAGGTTGAGTTGTTGTTGCCCATAACACGCTAGCATTCTGCTAATGAACACTGATTGGTCAGTGAAGGACTGATTACGACCAGACATACTGCCTGATGGCATCGTGACATCCGAAGCGGGACCAGAATGTTAAGGCGGACTTAACTCTTGTATTTACCTGTGTCAGCGGTGTTGTCGATGCCTCGAGAGAAAAGAAAGTGCAGATCGCGAAAGCACCAAAGTGACTGAAGGATTGCCGTAAAGCTGTTCTCTGGTCGTACGATGTGTATGACGTCATTGACATTATAAAAGACTTTTTAAAGCAAATAAGTGACTCTAAAAAAATCTAACACTCTGTAATCTGTAATTTCTTTGCATCTCCTTTCGAAAACAACATTCAAATTACTAGACAAAAAATTATATCCTGAGAAAAGTGGATTTTTAGGGGTATATCCATAGACAGTAAAAGAAATGGACACAGCGACCCTGTTGATTTCAACGGAGAGAGTTGAAGCCGAACATGGGCACTCACTTCCTGATAGCCAAGCGTTCTGCGCAGGCTAAAACTGAGCTTGATGACGTAGATTTCACGTGAGCAACCTGACTGACAGTTGTAAATCTTCTAGTAGCTGTGCCAAGACAAATCTGAATCACCCATAGACAGTCACCCAACGTTAATCGTGCACAGAGACGGTGAAGCGCGACCTGCAGCAACTTTTGGTAAGTATTCTGATTAATTATTTTGTCATTTTGCTTAATATTTATTTATTTAAAATTTAACGTCAGTACGCCTGCGAGACTGTGCGAGCTTCTCCTCCTGTCTATACGGTAATGTCTCTATTGTGCGACATGAAGTCGCGTGGTTATGACGCAATTTTTAGCCTATTTTTACAAGAATGGCTTCTACGGGGCTATAACGTAAGATACAAAGTAATGGAGCCTTTTATACATTGTCGTGTTTCTTTAGAAATAAATAATGGACAAATGAAGTCTTTGGACGCCTCAGATGTAAAGTTATTCGCTGTCAAAGTGACGCCAAAATGAATGGGAGTCAATGGGATGCTAACAGCAGGTGATAGCCAGCTACAATGGCGGCCCCCGGAGGCAGCTTCAACTTCCGGCTGATGGATTACCCCCTTGGGTATATCTCCATAGAGATTTAAGATTTAGAGACTTCTCAATATCCCTCCTCCAAATCAAGCACAGCCATCTTGAAGGACATCTCAATTCTCTAATTGCACCGCGAGGAGTCGAGGATCGAGGAGTGAGGAGGCTTTTAGAAGAGTCATGAGCGATTATACACAGCTGTATCCTATGCGGAAGTGTTTTATTGACTAAACGTGACGCACCTATACATTCTCCTCCCCCTTTCACATCGGTCACAATAATTTGAATTTGTACTTTACCCTTGCTGTTTTTATAAACCACACATCTCACATATTTCAACAGGGTATCTTGCTTTATTATTATTCATTATGAATTTCTTAAATAAACAAACTTCAACAATATAAGGGCAGATCCTTTGAGCGCTGCTGATGACGCTGTGAAGTGACGCTCGAGTGATCAAGTATACCAATGTATAAAAAAACCTACACAACCTACAGGGGGAGGAGCTGAGGCGCTAGGAAAGGAAGCAAGGAAAGGAAACGAGGATACACAAATAAGAAATGAGAAGCATGAGAAACCCGCTTCTGCCACCTTGAGGAGCGGAGGAAAACTGCACTTTACTTTCTTTAAAGGGATAGTTCACCCAAAAATGAAAATTCTGTCAGTAATTACTCGCCCTCGTGTTGTTCCAACCCCGTAAGACATTCGTTCATCTTCGGAACACAAATTAAGATATTTCTGATGAGATCTGAGAGCTGGATCACTCCTCCATAGGCTTCTAAGGGATTGAAACTTGTTTCCCGAAACTAAGAAAGACATCGTTAAAATAGTCCAAGTGACTAGAGTGGCTCAATCTTAAGTTTATCAAATGACGAGAATACTTTTTATTGCATTCCCCTACACATGCAAAGTTAAATGCAAATGTGAAATTTCACGTAAAGCTTTTTCTTTTTAACGGAAAATGCCATTAACGTGAAACTTTGCGCGTCGCGTTCATATAGGCTCTTGTCTGTAGGCTATATTTTCCTCCCATAGAGCCTATTATTATAAAGAAAAAGCTTAACGTCAATGCAGTAAGACGGTGATATTAAAACTCAGTATCCTACACCTTATTGAACATGCAACGAGCTATTGCACGTTAAGCGTTTTATAATGGTTTTCTATGGGTGTTGTTCATAATTTAATTTAATCTAATCTGTTTGCCTCTACAAAGTATACTTTATTAATAAGGTAGGCCTATATTGTGTACTAAATTTGGTGCTTCAATATCACTCATAACGCTGGATTACGGTGTGTTGTCTGTTTTAGCAGCTACTGCTATCTAGTTGTAGCAAGTTTTCTCAGACAGTGTGTGTGGATCGTGCAAAGCTACACCGGCGAAATGAAAGTCAAGTGAAGTCAAGTCAAGTCATCCTCATTTATATAGCGCTTTTAACAATGTAGATTGTTTCAAAGCAGCTTTACAGAGATAAACATATAATTTAAGGTAACAGAGATTGGTTTGGTTTTATAGTGGCTCTTGAAAAATGTTTTTTCCAGCTAAAGTTAGTTTTGATTGATTCACTTCCGTCTAAATGATCATTTGTTATTAAATTAGGGGCCGCTAAGACGACACCGTTCTCTCTAAACAGACTTTAAACGTGAACCTTTGATAGACGCTGATGGCGTTCACATGCGCATTAAGAATTGATTCTATAGTTATGTGCGTTTGAATATATGTGCGGAGGTTTGTAATTCCTTACAAACCATGCCTAAACAAACTACTTGTCTATAAATTTTGATGCAGAATTTTTATTTTATCTTATCACTTTGGGTAGGTACGCGAACCGAAAAATTCCACAACGCTTTATCTGTAGAGTGGTAAAGGGATCCTCCATAGGGAGAGGCTAGTTGGCACTTCAGCACTGCATTGTCATCAGGTCCAGGCGAAAGTCCTTCGTCAGATCTGGAAAGGCTTGGATCCAGCAGGCTGCGGGAAAACCTCGGGATAAACAAAGACACTAAAATTAGCGTAGATGCCATTCTTCTTATGATGTAACGAGTACATCAGGATTTAAGGGAAGTGTTCCCAGTTCCGGCTGACCTAATCTAAGCAGCCTAATATTTAGTTATAGAAGTCTATAGAGTGTTATGTGAATGCTAGGTCAAAGAGATGTGTTTTTAGTCTAGCTTTGAACTGACAGACTGTGTCTGCTTCCCGGACAATGTTAGGAAGATCGTTCCAAAGTTTTGGTGCTCAATAGGAAAAGGATCTTTTTTCTCAAAGTCTCAAAATCCAAATGAATCAAATAGGATCGACTCTTTTACTGTCTATCGATCGACTCAGAAACGAGTCAATGAACGCGTGTCACCTGATCCACAAATGCACATCTTGTTGCATGCACAAATTCTGAGCTTCATTAATACAAAATCGAGGTTTTGTATTAACAACTATGTCTCTATTTGTAGAAAATGCTGCATATTCACGTGATTCTGGATTTTGCACACACAAGTTGTATTGTATTAGTTTTAAATGTAGTGACGCACATTTGTGAATTTGACAAATAGATGGGTAGTTGTGCACACATTAATAATTAGCACCAGGCCTATTCATTTGTAGTTTTTTGTGTGTGGGCTGTGAAATGCTTAAAAACAGAGAAAAGAAAGTCTCAAAATCCAAATTAATCAAAAGAGATTCACTCAGAAAAGACTCAATGAATGCACGCGCGTCACCTGATCCACACATGCACATCTTTGTTGCATTCGCAAGTTATGATACACTAATACAAAAGAAAACCTTTGTATTCACAAAAATGTCTCTATTTGTACAAATAACTACACATTCAATCAATTTTGAATTTTGCACACGCAAGTTGAAAGTCATTTGGTTGTGGATAGTAAACCATATCTGCAACATTAATCAAGTTCATTGATAATTGTGCTTGCATGTGTTAATCATTTTGATACTATGTTCATCACATATAGGGACTGGGCCTACGATCACACCGATGTGAGTGGAACGGTCAGTGCATCACGTGATCAACTGCTAAATTCAAACATGCTTTCGCACGTTGGCTGGCGCTGAGCCACAGACGGACGCGGTCAGTTAACATCTTTTTAACATCATTTTTCACCAGCCGCCACTGGTTTTGAAACACTACATTTCTTTGCAAAGAATTTAGGACTTTGACCTTTCAATGCTACCCACACACAGCCTACCTGGTGATCCGTTACAATTAAATATGCCATCCTCAAATATTTTCTTAATTGTTGTTGTTAAGCGATCATATAGCCTAGGTAGCCTGGTAAATAAATTCTAAGACTAGATGTACCATTTGACAAAAGATTAATGAAAATGATAGTGCACATGTAATAGTGAGTACAGGCCGTTTGTGTTTGTACATTTCTTGGTAATATAGTGTGATGTTAATTTTCCAATACTTTTAAATATGGTTACAATGTTTATTTGTGCTTTATGTTTAAAAAGGAGTGTGTGTTATGCGCATTTATTCATATAATTATTTCGCTTGGCATACCAGCGTGATGACGTCATCGCACGCATCGCATAGTAACCCGCGCGCTAGTGATGCTTCATTCGTAGTAAATGCAGAGACGAGGAGCAATCACAAATGCGTTCATCTCTTCATTGTCTTGTTACCTTCTGGTAACTGCAAACTATAATGAAAAAAACACTTCCGATTTAAGCATAAAACACTGTTAATAATCTGAACGAGTTGTGCGCGTGTTTAACGCAGTTGTTTGTTTTGCTAGATGAATAGTGAGTTATGAGTTTGTCATGTTGAGCACATGGTTAGCATAATGCAGCGATTAGCGCAAAAGTCCGCCACATAACTGGTTAAAGTATAAATACTATTCGAATATTTTTCATTAAAAAATATTTAATGAAAAATAACGGGGGGCCCCTTGACGGGACGTCCCCCCGATTGCCTGCGAGCTTCTCCTGTTCTCCTAAATTCTCCTGTTTATACGGTAATGTCTCTATTGTGCGACAAAAAGTCGCGTAGTTATGACGCAATCGTTAGCCTGTTTTTAACAAAAACGGCTTCTACGGGGCCATAACGTAAGATACAAAGTAATGGAGCCTTTTATACATTGTCGTGTTTATTTAGAAATATATAATGGACAAATGAAGTCTTTGGACGCCTCAGATGTAAAGTTATTCGCTGTCAAAGTGACGCCAAAATGAATGGGAGTCAATGGAATGCTAACAGCAGGTGAATTTCTGCTACAATGGCGGCTCCCGCGAGGCTTCAACTTCCGGTTGATGGATTACCCCCTTGAGTACTACACACAGAGGAGATTAAAGAAACCAGGTGGATTTGATATGCATTGATTTATTACATAGTTATTGTGTTCATTTTCAAAGCTACATAATTGCATATTACTTTAGGATTAATGTTTTAAATATAGCTTCAATTTTTAATACAGCAGCATGAAAATTATTGAAAAGATCAGGGATAGGCAACGTCCTTTTTGGAGTGCCGCTATCCTGCAGAATTTAGCGTCAACTCCGATAAAAACCTAGCAGTATAGTAATCTTAAAGATGATGATTAGCTGGTTCAGTTCAGGTGTGTTTGATTAGGATTGGAGGAGCTAAACTCTGCACCCAGGAGGACCGACATTGCCCTTCCATGTCATAGATTAAATATGAAAGTAAAACGGCCAGTAGGTGGTGACAAGTTACTGTCTTTATGAGTGAGTCATTCATTTCTCGTTCAAATCAGGAATTCTTTAATGAAACACTGTTGTGTGGCTCGGAGGAGATCGACGCTCGTGGTGCCAGGTCCAGAAGTAAGGCCAGGGCATTAAAGGTTAATAGGATGAATCGCCAGACAGGCACAACTGTGAAAGGTCATCGTCGTTAGGGTGACGAATTTACCGATAATGGATCGCCAGGTAGACGTAACAGGTCGAGTTGAAGGCACACATCCAGTTTAACGTGTCCTGGCACGGAAAGATTTTTGCCAGCTGAGCTGAAGGTTATCTTCACTTGTAGCTACGAGAGAACATTTATTTTTATTTTTAAGATATAACAACAACATTTCAGTCTTTCCAGTTCACATTCATTATAATAATAACAATACAATACGTTAAAGGTTGAGAAAAACAAAAAAAAACAATCAAGTTACCAATAAGAAAAATAGACTTGTGACAGATTTGTATCCCATGACAAGAATAATTCTAGTGACATATTATCCATTAAAAATTTCTAAATGAATATTCATTACTGATATGCATTTCTTGTTTGTAATTAAATTAAGAGACTTAAAATAAAAATCCACCTCTATCAAAAACAACTTAAATGATGGCGAAGAATTCTGGAATTTACATTTGTGGATATGAAACTTGCCTAAAAAAATGTAAAGGTTTATTATAGTACATAGTTTCTTTTCTTTGTATTCAAAATAAGTGATAATGTTCTTCCCCTCAATGTTGAGTTTGTGTTTTGTTTTACATAATATATAATTCTCAAGTTCTTTCCAAAATGCATTACTGTATGAACAACCAAACAAGTGGGTTACATTTTCAAGTTCATTTTTACAAAAAGTACATTTGTTATCAATATCAAGAAATCTTGAAATGTACATCTTAGATGGGTATATGTTATGTAATATTTTTAGATGTATTTCTCTAATTTTATTTGTGACACAAAATTTAAAAGGAATAAGCCATGCCTTCTGCCAATTAATATTCATAAAAATAGCATTCCAGAAAAATTTCCCTCTAGGTATTATTTTTTTGGCATTGTAGAAACATTCTCTAATATGTTTATTAGTACATTTTTTGCTTAGAATGTCAATACCATTTATGTAAAGAATGTTAGGAGTAATGCGTTGTACATTTTGCTCCTCATAGCTTTTCATTAATTCCAATATTCCACTGGGAATAGAGTTAATTACTGAGCTAAATTCTTTAAATTTTACAGGGAAAGTTTTCTGTGTAAGAAAGTCTTCATAGCTAAGAAGTTGACCATTAGTGTTAAATAAGTCTTTTAAGTAGATGATATTATTATCTATCCAGTTTTGTAAATACAATGATTTGTTCCTTTTAATAATATCCTCATTGTTCCAGATGATAGATTTATGTGGTGAAAAGTTGTGTGAATAACATAGCTTCCAGGCTAACAGAGCTTGTTGATGAAATTCCGACATCTTAACTGGTAATTTAGAAATACTGTAATTACAAGACAGTAAGAACTTGAGACCTCCAACCTTCTTGAATATATTATGAGGAATAAAATTCCATAATGAATCTGGGGCTTTTAAGCATTCCTTTAACCATTTAACTTTAAAAGTATAATTCAAATCCACAAAATCCAACAGATCAAAACCCCCTTTAGCTTTAGGAGCAGAAAGCAAAGCTTTTTTCAAATGATTGTGCTTATTCTTCCATACAAATTTTACAAACAAATCATTGTTCCCTTTCGTTGTCACTCCGAGTTACGTCGGATGACGACGAATGGGGTTTCGCTTAGAACACCTATCGACTTCGAATATTACAAAACGAGCCAATGGCAAGGAAATGCCATGGGTCTGCGGAATTTGCATGGCGTAACTCCGCCCCACCTCGTGGGTATAAAAGGAGGACGCCGGCAACAGGCAGATATGTTTTCGCTTCGGAGCCAAGAGCATTTCTTCACTCCACAGTCATCTCTGACTTTGCTCTACGAGACGAGCTTCTCTCTCCGGTGTTGGTGTGACGGCGATCTGCAGCGAGCTCACAGTGCCTGCTGATCTGTGCAGTAATCTGCCAGTGTGTGTGTGTCTCCCTGTGCGCTTCAACATCGCAGAGTTTTTTCTCTCCTCTCATAAAAGAGCTCGCACGCGGCACGTCTTTTTAAAGACGGCTCGCCCGTGCATTTCTGGTTGCAGCGGACTGGTATCGGACTCTGATGGTATCGGACGCTGTCTAGTGTGTTTGATCATGCTTGAACAGCGCTCGTGGGTGACTCATGTTCTCGCAAGGGAACGTGATCATCGCGTCATAAATAGGTCGAGACTCGGTGAACTCGCAAGAGTGAGAGTCCCCTCATCCACCCCCCGATCTTCGGCGGGTGGCCAGGGTGACCTGAGGGTTACGGTCTGGAACAAGGCGCCGACTATGTGTCCGTGACCCCAGCCCCCCTCTTCAATGACGGTGCCCACTAGTGAACTGCTGATTCCCGCGAGTCTGCCCTCTGGTGGCCCGCGTGTTCGAGTTGAAGCTACAGAGGAAGATGCCATGTCTGTTTCAGCATCACTAGGTGGGCTTGAGTCTTCTGGAAGTGAGGGCTCGTCACAGCTGCCACCTTCCGGTGTGCATACGGCTGTGCCTGAGTCTGATCCGGAGATGAAGGCCATGCTTTCCTGGGACGATTGGTTTTGGGTAAGGCCGCCGACTCTCGTCCGTGGCAAACCCCAATACCTCTCTTCCCGGACGTGCATGATGAGATCTCGAAGTGCTAGAAGACCCCCTTGTCTTCTCAGGACCGCTCGCTGATCTCATCCGCCTTTCCTCCCCTCGATGGGGCCGCTGCTCTTGGGTACACTGGGGTTCCCCCGGCTGAACGCTCTGTTGCGATGCTATGTGTCCTCAGAGTGCTTCTTCTCGGCGCAATCCTAAGCACCCGCCCATGGCCTGTAGTTTTTCGTCTACGCTTGTGGCGAGATCCTATAGCGCCACGGGACTGGCAGCCGCCTCACTGCATGCCATGGTCATTCTGCTGGTCCACCTCACCCAGATGCTCATGGACCTGCACGAGGGCGGGACTGACCCAGGGCTCTTCACTGAGCTGCGCGCCGCCACTGACCTTGCTCTCTGAGCGACGAAAGTGGCCGTACGCTCCCTGGGTCAGGTGATGCTCACCAGTCTGTGGCTGAACCTGTCTGATGTGCTGGATGTCGCGCGGACCCGTCTGTCCGACATTCCCATATCCCAGGTCGGCCTCTTCGGCGGTGCGGTTGAGGGCTTGCCCAACAGCTCTCAGCCGCCCATGAGCAGAGTGAGGTTGATTCTGTTCTGACGGCCCCGCCGTCCGCTCAGATCCCTCGTCTGCCCACCGCCGAAGGCGCCCTCCCGCGGCTCCCACCCCGCCCGTTCACGGGCCGGCTCTGGGGGCCGCGGGCGGACGCCACTGCCCTCTCCAGCCCCGCCCCCCGCTACACGCCGGGTTAAGCGGCGCTCGTGAGACGGGCACCTCGGCGATGGAGCAGACTGAGGTTGATTCTGTCCCGACGGCCCCGCCGTCCGCTCAGATCCCTCGGTCTGCCCACTGCCGAGGGCGCCCCCCCGCGGCTCCCACCCCGCCCGTTCACCCGGGTCGGCTCTGGAGGCCGCGGTCGGACGCCACAGTCCTCTCCAGCCCCGCACCCCGCTACACGCCGGGTTAAGCGGCGCTCTTGAGTTGGGCTCCTCAGAGATGGGACTCAGTTCTTTCCAGGAGTTGGTAGCAGGACCACTCCTTTCCCCGGGGAGGGCCGGGGAAGAATCCTTATTCTCCAAAGAGCTGATTCTCCCGTCTCTGAGCACAGAGTTCTCGGACGTCACAGAGCGCCGCCCACAAGCCGTGCTCTCCTCGTCCCCCTCTGTCCCAGAGGTGGTTGACATGGCGTGCCGTCCACGGACCGCTTCGCCCCTGTTCCCCTCTGTCGCCAGACCCCTGGCAGAGCAGGCCCCCGCGGGACGACCAGCCTGGTCCTCCCCTTGCCCCTCTGCCAGGGCGCGGTTGCTAACTGTGCCCCCACATCGGGCCGGTATGCCGTCCACGTCTGGGCCAGTTACTCCGCTTCGCTGCCCCTCCGGGGGGACTCCTGTGGTCGCATGATCCCGCTGGTTCAGTTCCTGGGAGCCTGGTTAGAGCTTCCCCGTCTGTCCCGCTGGGTCGCGCGGACCATCAGGCTCGGCTATGCGATTCAGTTCGCACGGTCTCCTCCCCACTTGGGGAGTCCGCTCCACTTTTGTCGGTGGCTATGCCCCCATCAGGAGAGCAGAGATTGCCACCCTGCTGGCGAAGGGCGCAATCGAGACTGTCCCTCCAGCCGAGATGAGGTCCAGCCGGCTTCTCAGCCCCTACTTCATTGTCCCCAATAAAACCGGTGGGTTACGGCCATTCCTGGACTTGCGCGTGCTGAACCGCTCCCTTCACAGGATGCCGTTCAAGATGCTCAAACGCGTTTTCGAATGCATACGGCCCAGGATTGGTTTGCAGCGATCGACCTGAAGGACGCCTACTTCATGTCTCTATTCTCCTTGACACAGACCGTTCCTTCGGTTTTCTTTCAGGGGCAGGCATCCAGTACGCGGTTTTCCCTTTCGGGCTAGCCCTGTCTCCTCACATCTTCACGAAGGTCGTCGAGGCTGCCCTTGTTCCCCTTCGGGAACACGGGGTTCGCATCCTGAATTATATCGACGACTGGCTGATCATAGCTCACTCTCGAGTTCAGGTTGCGAACACAGGGACCTAGTGCTTCGGCACCTAGCTCGTCTGGGCCTTCGGGTCAACTGGGAGAAGAGCAAACTTTGCCCCGTGAAGAGGATCTCTTTTCTCGGTATGGATATCGACTCGGTCGCCATGTCCGCGCAGCTTACGAGCTAGCGCGCGCGCAGTCACTGCTGACTTGCCTGAGACAGTTCGAGGGCAAGAGTGCGGTTCCACTGAAACTTTTTCAGAGGCTCCTGGGCATATGGCTTCTGCAGCCGCGGCAACGCCGCTCGGATTGCTTCATATGAGACCGCTTCAGCTTTGGCTTCGCGACCGAGTCCCGAGGTGGGCATGGCAACACGGCACCCTCCGAGTAACAGTTACTCCGACCTGCCGTCAGACCTTCACCCCGTGGTCGAACCTCAGTTTTCTACGGGCCGGAGTGCCCCTGGAACGAGCTTCGCGGCATGTTGTTGTAACGACAGATGCCTCCTCCACGGGCTGGGGTGCCATGTGCAATGGACGTGCTGCCGCGGGCTCCTGGACAGGACCCCGTCGCCTCTGGCATGTCAATTGCCTCGAGTTGCTGGCCGTACGTCTTGCTTTGCGCCGCTTCCAGTCCGTGCTCAAGAACCAACACGTACTAGTCCGCTCAGACAATACCGCCACTGTAGCGTACATAATAATAATATAATAATAAATTGAATTTGTATAGCGCTTTTCTCGAACTCAAAGTCGCTTTACAGGGCAGGTGAATCAGCAAGAGAAAAAAAAAAGAAAAAAAACATATAGGGATGGGAGGGGCGTGGGGCTACGGATAGGCAGAGGTGAAGAGATGGGTCTTGAGGCGGGACTGGAAGATGGTGAGGGACTCAGAGGTGCGGATCTCATGGGGGAGGGAGTTCCAGAGCCTGGGAGCTGCCCTGGAAAAGGCTCTGTCCCCAAAACTGCGGAGCTTGGACTTGTGGATGCAGAGGAGACCGGCTGAGGTGGATCTGAGGGACCGTGAGGGTTGATAGGGGGAGAGGAGGTCAGTGAGGTATGAGGGGGCCAGGTGGTGGATGGCTTTGTAGGTAAGGACCAGGATTTTGTATGTGATCCGGTGGGAAATAGGGAGCCAGTGTAGTTGTTTTAGGACTGGAGTGATGTGGTGCCAGGATTTGGAGCGGGTGATGAGTCGGGCGGCTGCATTCTGGACCAGTTGGAGTCTTTTTATGTAGTTTGAGCTAATACCAAGGAGTAGTGAGTTGCAATAGTCCAGTCGTGAGGAGATGAAGGCGTGAATGAGTCTTTCAGCAGCAGAGGGTGTGAGTGAGGATCTGATTTTGGCGACGTTGCGGAGGTGAAAGAAGGAGGTTTTAATGACATGACAGATGTGAGGTTCAAGGGAGAGGGTTGAATCAAAAACCACGCCGAGGTTGCGGGCCTGTGGGGATGGGGAGACAATGGTGTCGTCAATGGTGAGAGTGATGTTATTGGTTTTGCTGAGAGTGGATTTGGAGCCTATGAGGAGGAATTCTGTTTTATTGCTATTGAGTTTGAGGAAGTTATGTTGCATCCAGGTTTTAATAGCTGACAGACAGGAGTTGATATGGGAGAGGGGAGGATTGTGGGGGGATTTGGTGCTGAGGTAGATCTGAGTGTCATCGGCATAACAGTGGAAATTCAGTTTGAAGTGACGAAGTATCTGACCAAGGGGGAGGATGTAAATGATGAAGAGGAGGGGGCCGAGTACGGATCCTTGGGGAACGCCTTGGGTGACTGTGGCTGTTGCAGAGGTGTGATTATGAAGAGAGATGAAGTGGGATCTGTTGGAAAGGTAGGAACGGAGCCAGCTGAGTGCAGTACCTTCGATACCAAGGTCTTTGAGTCTGGTGAGCAGGATGTTATGGCTCACGGTATCGAAGGCTGCACTCAGGTCGAGAAGAATAAGGATGTTGAGGGAACCAGTGTCAGCGGAGGTGAGGAGGTCATTAAGGACTTTGAGGAGAGCAGTTTCTGTGCTGTGGAGGGGGCGAAAACCAGATTGGAGAGGTTCAAATTGGTTATTGGCATGAAGATGGGTTTGTAATTGTAAAGCGACTATACGTTCCAGGGTTTTAGACAGAAAGGGGAGGGTGGAAATTGGGCGGTAGTTGTTGAGGGAAGAGGGATCCAGACCAGGTTTTTTGAGGATAGGGGTGACAGCGGCAGTTTTGAAAGCAGAGGGAACAGTTCCAAGGGACAATGAGGAATTGAAGAGGTTAGTGAGGTAGGGGCAAAGGACGGGGAGGCAGGACTTCAGGAGTGGAGTAGGGAGGGAGTCAAGTGAGCAGGTAGTCGGTTTGGAAGAGCTGATGAGTTTAGAGATTTCAAGAGTGGTGACCAAATTAAACTGGGAGAGGAGGCAGTGTGGAGAAGGGGGAGAGAGGTCAGGAGGGATGGGGGGAAAAGGGCCCGTGATAGGTGCTGGAGTAGATACTGGAAGGTCGGATGCAGGGGATAGAGATTGATGAATGATATTGATTTTATCAGCGAAAAAGTGAAGGAATGAGTTGCAGAGATCCGGAGTAGAGGTAAGGAAGGTGTTGGTCCGAGGCTTGATGAGGTTGTTCAATGTGGAGAAGAGGGTTCTGGGGTTTAGACATGGGTTGGTGAGGATGGTGGAGAGGTAGGCAGATTTGGCGGCAATGAGGGCATCTTTGTAGGCAATGAGGTGGAGTTTATAGGCTTCATGGTGGACTGTGAGAGATGATTTTTTTGTCAGGCGTTCAAGTTGGCGTCCAGTTTGTTTCATTTTCCGGAGTGCAGGTGTGTACCAGGGTGACGAGTTGTTAAAAGTGACAGTTTTTGTTTTGAGGGGGGCCAGAGTGTTAAGGGAGGTACACAAAACGGAGTTGAGGTGGTTTGTGAGATCATCAGGTGAGGTGAGGGTTGAATCCACGTGGAGAGTGGTGGAGAGCAGGTCAGAGAGATGATGGGGATCAATTGATTTAAGGTTGCGGAAGGTGATTTCTCTGAGGAGGCGGGGGCGGGGGGTTGGAGACGGAATGGTGAACCGTATCAGTTTGTGATCAGAGAGGGGAAAGAGGCATGGATGGAGGTTGAGCACTGGTTGGTTAGTGGAGCAGACCAGATCGAGGATGTGTCCTTTTTCATGGGTGGGGAATGTGACATGTTGGGTGAGAGTAAAGTTGTCCAATAAAATTGTGAATTCTGATGACAGCTTGCAGGTGGAGGAGTCTATGTGGATGTTTAGGTCACCGAGTAGTAGCAGACGTGGAGAGAGAGATGAAGCTAGTGTGAGGAGTTCAGTTAAATCAGAGAGGAAGGAGGGATTTGGTTTAGGTGGCCGGTAAATGAGGATAACTGTCATGGAGGAAAGAGCTTTGAAGACGAGATATTCAAATGATGATACTGAAGGGAGGGTGAGTTCAGTAATCCGGAAGTTCTGATTATAAATAACGGCGAGGCCACCTCCACGGCGGGAGGGGCGGGGTTTGCAGATGTAATTGTAGCCAGTGGGGGATGCAAGGTTGAGGGAGAAGAAGTCATTGGGTTGTTGCCAAGTTTCGGTGAGCAGAAGGAAATCCAGCGTGTTGTCAAGGATTAATTCATGGAGGGCAGGGGCTTTATTGTTAAGGGATCGGGTGTTGAGGAGGCCAAAGTTGGCATGGTGAGAGGGTGGTGAGATGGGGGCAGGCTGGAAAGATCTGAGGTTGTCCCGATTAGCAGTGCGAGTGAGGGGGTAATGCAGTTGATAAGGGACAGTGAGTGGATTTACAAGTGAATGGAGAATAGGTATATGTGAAGTATGAATAGTACTGTAGTCCAGTTCGGGTTTTCTGTGCAGCCAGTCGGTGCGCTCAGCTCTATGTGATCCAGCGGGGGAAGCGTTCCGATGACGTGGCAGAGGTGCGACAGAGCGTGCAGGTGACCAGATGGATGGAATGGATTGTCCGTGTTGGAAGTAAACAAACTTGCGGCGAAAACTTCTGTGGATGTAACGGGGTCGGCGTAGAAGTCCGAGCTGTTTGATGACTGGGATGCAGGATGGAATTGAGTAGTTGATCAGTTCGACCAGTTGCAGAGTTGAATATTTGAACATGATGCCGAGCGGAGGGACTGAGAGCTCCGTGATAGCAGTTAGTGATGGACTAGGAACACAGAAATGGATGACTGATGTAAGTGCCAAAATGATCCATGGCATGACAGGAGGAGATGAAAGCAATTGGTGGAGGTTGCCTGTGAGAAAGAGGTAGGCAATCGGGTTAGCCGCTATTGCAGCTAGAATTAGAATTAGCAGGCACGCGTTGATGAAGGCGGGCAGCCAGCAAGCGGCTAACCGACGAGGCGACAGTCCGGTCGAGGTGCCCAAGCGGCTTCGGGAACCAGCTGTGAGGCTGTCCAGAGGAAGGGTTACAGTGAACATAAACAAAACATAAACACAAGAAGGAATAGCAGACAGAGAAGCGGCGAACAAACAGCGCCAGCGTCCTCTCACGTCCGCGAAGGATGTAAATTGGATGGTACATCAACCATCAAGGTGGTCTACGCTCCCGCCGTTTGTCGCAACTCGCTCGCCACCTCCCCATATGGAGTCAGAAGCATCTGAGGTCGCTTCATGCCATTTATTACCACCGGAGCCCTGAACTGTGCAGCCTACGAGCTCTCACGGCTTCAGCCACTCCCTGGAGAATGGCGACTCCATCCCCAGTCGGTCCAGCTGATTTGGGACCAGTTCGGGGACGCACAGATAGATCTGTTTGCCTCCCACGACTCGACCCATTGCGCCCAGTCTTATTCCCTGACCGAGGGCACGCTCGGCACGGATGCTCTGGCGCACAGCTGGCCGCAGGGCCGCAAGTATGCGTTTCCCCCAGTGAGCCTTCTTGCGCAGACCTTGCGCTAGGTCAGGGAGGACGAGGAGCAGGTCATTCTGGTCGCGCCGTACTGGCCCGCCCGAACCTGGTTCTCCGAACTAGTACTCCTCGCGACAGTACCTCCTTGGCCGATTCCCCTGACGAAGGCCTCCTTTCTCAGGGACGGGGCACCCTATGGCACCCTCGTCCCGATCTTTGGAACCACCACGTGTGGCTCCTGGACGGGACGAAGCAGGTTTGAGTACCCTTCCACCTACGGTGGCGGCTACCATCACTTCCGCTAGAGCGTCGTCCACGAGACACGTCTACGCGTTGAAGTGGAACCTCTTCGTCAACTGGTGCTCTTCTCACCGAGAAGACCCCCGGAGATGTTCGATTAGTGTCGTGCTTTCCTTCCTTCAAGATAGGCTGGAGCGAAGGCTGTCTCATTCCACCCTGAAAGTCTATGTTGCCGCTATTGCCGCACACCATGACCCAGTCGAAGGTAAGTCTGTTGGAAGGTACGACCTGATCATCAGGTTCCTGAGAGGAGCGAGGAGACTGAATCCTCCTCGCCCTCCTCTCGTTCCCTCTTGGGACCTCTCAGTGGTTCTAACTGCCCTGCGGAGTGCTCCCTTTGAGCCTTTGCAATCAGTGGAGCTTAAGTTCCTGTCTATGAAGACAGCGCTCCTGGTTGCATTGGCCTCCATCAAGAGGGGACTTGCATGCATTCTCCGTTGACGAAGCGTGCCTGGAATTTGGGCCGGCTTACTCTCACGTGATCCTGAGACCCCGGCCTGGATATGTGCCCAAGGTTCCTACCACTCCCTTCCGGGACCAGGTGGTGAACCTGCAAGCGCTGCCCCCGGAGGAGGCAGACCCAGCCTTGGCACTGCTCTGTCCAGTACGCGCCCTCCGCGCCTATGTAGACAGGACGCAGTGTTTCAGGACCTCAGACCAGCTCTTTGTCTGTTATGGTGGGAAGCTGAAGGGAAAGGCTCTCTCCAAGCAAAGGTTGTCTCACTGGATAGTGGACGCCATTGCCTTGGCATACCAGCAGCAGGGTCGACCGTGCCCCCTTGGTGTGACTGCCCACTCCACCCGGAGTGTGGCATCCTCTTGGGCTCTAGCGCATGGCGCCTCGCTAACAGACATCTGCAGAGCTGCAGGCTGGGCGACACCTAACACATTCGCCAGATTCTACAATCTCCGAGTGGAGCCAGTGTCCTCTCATGTACTTTCTTCAACCAGCTAGTACTGGACCCGCTCAGGTGTCTTCGCTTGCTCGCCATTCCACTCCACGGACTGGATACGTGCGATATTCTCCTCAGGTGAGCTTCCCCGAAAAGCCCTGAGTTCCTCCAGCACTCCTGACGTTGGCGCCAGTGTCTATTGCCTGTGTGTCGGCTAGGTGCCTCCCGTGTGCATGGTCCCTCCCCTGAGCGACCCCCACATGTGTATTCCACTGTAAGCCTCCCGAGCATGTGTCTTTCCCTTGGCAAGCCACCTTGCCACCCCTGGGGTTGAAATATTCCACCTGCGGCTGGACACCCCAGTGTTCTCCATGTCTCCTTCGGGTCACATGTGTATTCTCTAAGTCCCCCCCTCTGGGTTGGCAGTAATTGCATATTTCCCCTGAACTTGGGATATGCTCCCCAGTGTACCTTGGTATTCCTGTGCTAAACAGGAGTCCTTCGTCCGTGCCAGTCTCACGACAGGGATCTCAGATTTACGCAGGGCACTGGAAGACAGCTGAGAAGGTGGCGTGATTAGACTGGTAACCCCATTCGTCGTCATCCGACGTAACTCGGAGTGACAACGAAAGGGAACGTCTCGGTTACGTATGTAACCCTCGTTCCCTGAGTAGGGAACGGAGACGTTACGTCTGCCTGCCACTTTCCGCTGTACCGCGGGGATCGCCTGAGCTCAGTCTTGGCTCCTCAGCGAAGAAACATATCTGCCTGTTGCCGGCGTCCTCCTTTTATACCCACGAGGTGGGGCGGAGTTACGCCATGCAAATTCTGCAGACCCATGGCATTTCCTTGCCATTGGCTCGTTTTGTAATATTCGAAGTCGATAGGTGTTCTAAGCGAAACCCCATTCGTCGTCATCCGACGTAACGTCTCCGTTCCCTACTCAGGGAACGAGGGTTACATACGTAACCGAGACGATTTCTTTACATGTAAAATCACAGACATTAAGGGAGAGTGCTGGATACACAAATCTAGAAACTCCTTCAGCCTTAGTCAAGAGGACCCTACCTAAGATTGATAAGTCTCTTTGAAGCCATAGGTTCAATATAGTTTTAGATGTTTTCATTTTGGGGGAGAAATTAAAACGTTGGCGCTCAATGACAATCTTACAAACAAAAACACCGAGAAATCTAATACAATTTTTAACAGGCATATTATATATGGTTTTAACGTTTGTTTCAAACAGAAATAAAAATTTGCATTTAGATTTATTCAATCTTAGTCCAGAAGCAGCTGAAAATTCGTCTATTAATGCTACAGCTTTTCCAATCTGATGTTTGTCCTTTAAGAATAATGCTGTATCATCAGCTAGTTGGGTCAGTTTAATTTCCTTTCCAAAAATAGACAAACCTTCAATTATTGGGTTCTTTAAAATATGTAATGAGAGCAATTCGACAACAATCAAAAATAAAAAGGGAGAAATCGGACAGCCTTGACGGACAGATCTCAGCACTGGAAATCTTTTGGTAGTGTTTGGATATAGTATGACACAACTGTCAATATTTTTATAAAACATTCCAATTGTTGAAATAAAATTTTGACCAAAACCAAAGGTTTAAAGTGCTTTAAACAAAAAATGATATTCCACCGTATCAAAAGCCTTGTAAAAATCAAGAAAAACTATAAGGGAGTCATTATCAATTTTTTCAGAGTAGTCTAATAAGTCAAGAATAAGCCTTATGTTGGAACTAATATGACGGTTGGACATAAATCCAGTTTGAGTTTCGGCTATAATTTCTCCAAGGAATAATAGGTCTCCAATTTTCTATCATAAGATGATCTTTTTCCGGTTTAGGGATTAGCGTTATAATACCCTGTTTCATACTTGTTGACATTTCATTCCACATCTTGACATTCCTTAAATAATTCCAATAAAGGATGCACAATAATATTCCAAAAATGTAAATAGAATTCAACCCAGAGGCCGTCGTTGCCTGGAGATTTTCCTTTTTTCATTGATTGGATTGCTTCTGATATTTCTGATTTTGTGATGGGTCGTTCACAATTAGTTTTGAAGGGCTCTGAAATGGTTGGTGTATATTTTTTAATTGATTCAATAAACTAATGACAATCATTGATTTGGGAATTTGATTTGTATATGTTACTGTAGAATGAATAAACATATTTTGATATGTCCAAATGATTAGTGGTTATGACAGCATCAATCTTGAGTGCAGAGATATTGTTTCTTTTTTGATTTCGTTTCTCTAGGGCAAAAAAGTAGCTAGAGTTCTTTTCGCCTAATTCCAACCATTTTGCTCTTGACCTTATGAAGGCTCCTTTAGCCATATTAATATATGTATGATCTATTTCTTCTTTTAGTCTCTTCAATTTAATTTCTTCTTCCTCTAATAGATTATCTTTCTTCAATAATGTATTTAGTTCGTTCATGATACTAATTTCTTTTGAGGCATTATTATTTTTTATTTCTTTACTCCGTTTCATTGCTGTTTCTCTTATCTTAAATTTAAAGTATTCCCATTTTTGTGTATGATTCATTTTAGGATCCCTAAATATCTGTTTCGCTGTTCTTTTAACATCAACACAAAATATTTCATCATTTGATAAGTCATTATTTAACTTCCAAAAACCACGAAGATTGTTTTGATTTTGTTTAGTGCCTATTAAATGAATTTTAATCGATCTATGATCAGATAAGGGAGCAAAATCGTGAGATGCTTCTGAAACAAATTGTGTGCAAGAAGGCCACAAGTCAATTCTGGATTGTAGAGATCTATTCGCATTACTCCAAGTAAATTCTTTTTTATCAGAATTTAAGTATCGCCATACATCGACAACCGAAAGTTGTTCACAAATATATGCAATGCTTTTAAATCTTGAATGTTGAACTGTTCTCATCGGTAATCGATCTAAGAGATCATCTGGAGCATCATTATAGTCTCCCCCAAGAATCAATTGTGCTTCTTTGTACTTTTAGTTTAATGCCTTCAAGTTTCTTACACAATTGTATACACATTGTTTTGGCTACAGCTGTGTTGTTATGATTATAGTATAAGATACAAACTATAAAAATGGTGTTATCCAGTTTGAAAACTAAAATAATCCATCTACCCTCATCTGAAAATAATGATTCAATAATAATACCTTTAAATTTGTTGAGGAGAATAGCTACACCAGCAGATTGTTGAGAGGCATGACAGAAATAACACCGATCACCCCATTGTGGTTTCCAAAATTTCACGTCATTTTCACTTGAGTGAGTCTCTTGTAAAAGGATTAAATCTGCATTTTTTCGTCTACAAAAATAAAAATAGATTTTCTTTTGGTGCTGTCACGGATACCTCTAACATTAAGGGATAGTATTTTTAAGGAACTGAAATGAAAGTCTGTCATAAAAATAAATAAAGTGAACTAGAAATCTGTAAAATAAACAGGAACTTGTAAAGTGTTGAAATATAGATACACAAGTAGATTCTCTCAAAGGAGAACTCTAAATATTGAGTACCTTATGAAATTGAAGACTCATTTCTTTCTCTTTTTTAATATAAAGAAGTGAATAAATTGCTTAATTAAGCAAGTAACTGTGCCACTGTAGAAATAGGTTATTTAACTACTGGTACACATAGTGCAGTATGCTAATTTCGAACATAGGTAACCATCACATCAATGTGATTGTGCTATACAGTAGACAATAAGTGCCTTAGTAGGAGAATTTAACCCAAGGTATGAACATTTTCCCGGTAAATCAATACATCTAATCAAACATGTAAACTTAAATTAGTTATTGTTCCTTGTGAACAATAACCTGAGTTAGCTTGAGGTAGTTAAGGGATCTTATCAATATTACTTAGCATTCGACTTAACTTAAGATCACCTTAATATTCAACTAATTGATTCTTAAACTGTATTTCTTACACCAACAATGATGGCCACCGGGCCGGTCCATTTGGTCTTCCTCCCTTCGTCACAGGCTTTTTATCCATTGACCAGAGTTTGTTCCTGCATTGTCTTTCCGTGTAAGTGAGGTCTTCTGCCATCCGTAGATTTTTTCTTTTCAACACATCGGAGTTGAGGGAGGCTCTCCATACTTTGTGTCGGAAAGTGCGCATGGTGAATTGCATGATAATGGGACGTGGTTTGTTGTCATCTTTATTTCTCCCCACTCTGTGTACAGTGTCTACCAGGAACCCAAGTCTGGCTTATCTTCTGGAATAATCTGGGCGATTATTTCCAGCACTTCCTTTCTCACATCTTCGTTGCTGTATTCCGGGAGATTAAGCAAATGGAGATTCCATCGTCGGCTATATCTCTCAGCCTCCTCCTGCCGCTCCTGAATTGCGGTCGCTCGCTCGTTTAGCTTCTTCACGATGTCATCTGTCGCCTTACAATGCATCCCAAGGTCTTTCATATGCTCTTGCATGACAACAATCTCCGCCGTGTTCTTGTTCACCATTTCTTCAAACTTGGAGAATCGGTCATTCAGTCCGTGAATAGCTTTCAGGATATCAGCATTGGACACATTTTCCGCTTCTTTCTTCGAAATTTCAGAGCGGACCTTCTTTGGACTGGGGCTATTTAGAGGGGTTCAGGAAGAGGTGAACATAAGTTTGGGAAATGTAGAGCTTCCCTCCCTCCAGGATATATATGCCAGGCGGTGTGTGAGGAAAGCTCGGAGGATCATCAGAGACTCTAGCCACCCGAGCCATGGACTGCTCTCACTGCTACCATCAGGCAGGCGGTACCGCAGCATCAGGACACACACCAGTCGACTCCATGACAGCTTCTTCCCACAAGCAATTAGATTTCTAAACTCTTGATCCCTCATGATCAATAACCATAAACAGTCTAACTGTCAACACACCACAACATAACCTACTGCATATTACAATATATATATATATATATATTATTTTTTTATTTTTATATATCCTCCTTACGTGTATCTATTGCATGTATACATACCTCTTTTTGTATTTTTTGTATATTGTTGTATGTTGTAATTGTTGTATATTGTATAGTGTATATTGTATATTATTTATTGTTCTGTTAGTGTGTATGATACTGTGAGTAATTGTGCGCACATTAGATGTGTAATCTATGTAAATCTGATGTTTGCTGTAATTGTTTAAGTCACATCGTGTCATACTGCTATGTTGGTCGGAACTGCACCTAAGAATTTCACCCACTGTTGCACTTGTGTATATGGTTGTGTGACAATAAAAGGATTTGATTTGATTTTGATTTGATTTGAAAGCATCAGACTCCAGGTCCATTATCAGTCCTCCCTTGCGTCTTGTTTCTTTTTTGGCCATATTTTCAGTGCTAATCTGTCACGTTGCTAACTTCTCTTTTATAAGATAGCCGGTTCACTGTTTCATAATACGACGAAAGAAGAACCCCACTCTTTTCTCTTTTTTAGGTTAAATAGTCCTACTGTCAGTGCAGTAAATACAAAGGCAACAAGTCACTTCTCAGAAAACAATCTTTGAGTCCATTAGGATAATTCTAAAAGTTTGGTACTTTGAAAAATTCACGAGTTCACAGGAAAGCGTCTACCCAGGTCGCCATCTTGGCCCCTCAGCTACGAGAGAACATCAGTAGCGTGAGTCGCATTGGAGTGACGTCAACTCCTCTCTGCGATTGATTGGCTAGAGCCAATCTAAAACTAGTGGACCAATGGTGACGCTTAAAGGGTCACTCCACCCATTTGCATTAAGATTTCCATTGTTAGAAATCCAGTCATTCTATTGAATGGTCGTGCAACACTCTTTCATTTTCCCCTGAGATGAGAGAAATCCTCTATTTACCTTTTTCACTTCCTCCTACAATGACGCAAAAATCGTAATTTTACGTCATTGTAGGAGGAAGTGTAAAAGGGGGGGATTTCTGTGAAGACTACAAGCACTAGTTCCCACCCTTTCAAACCCGCCCATAGGGGGTTGGACCTAATGCGCTAACAGACCAATCAGATCAGTGCCAGTGCGTTTGATTTCACCGGGAGAAACTTTTTGAAAATATGGACGATGGTACTGAATACAAAGGCGGATGCATTATGGAGGATCTGGATTTTGATGAAGTTATGTTAGAAACGGATTTTCGTGGCTACCTTTATGAGCCACAGTATAGCGACGAGCAGCTGAGGGCTATGGACGAACCGGAGGCGGCTGAAGCTGCTGTCACCACAGCCGATGCAGACGATCTGCCTGCCGCGGACGAGGAGCCCGTAATGGCTCGAGCTGGGGCAGATTGGTGGTGCCTGTGCTCTCACTGTGCGCCAATGGACACAGAACAAGAGTCTGTCTGCTGCCGAGAATACCAGCGGTGCTACGGAATCGGAGGATGACACGGACGTGTGTGTTGTTGCTCACCCGAGTTTCGCACCCCATATGGATAGCGGCGTCCTGGAGACCTACTTTAGAATACCTAAGGTCAACTGGCAACGTCAGCCAAGGCCTACAGGGTCAAATGGTCGTCTTTCTGTAAAGTAAGTTTATTTTCATTTTGTTAACACGCTAACGTGGCAGGTTCATTGCGGAGCTGAGCGGAGCTGCGGAGCGGAGCTGCGGAGCTGAGCATTGCAATGCACTATGGGGACTAAAAAGTCATTTTCTGCCTTTTATCGGCCAAGAAGGTCCCAAATTAGAAATTTATGATACTATTCTACATATATGACCCACTTTCAATACATATTCATGTCTCCACCGGTGGAATGACCCTTTAAGCCCACCCTAATTTACATGAAACTCGAACTGCAACATTTGGAAGAGCAAGCGCAGAACATGGAAAGAAGAGCGAAGAGAAAAACAGCACAAGCGTGCCAAAAAATTAATTATGAGCAGAAAATGAAAGAGAGCGCAAAGTACAGAGTAATAAAACCAAGGAAAAGTAATTTTAAAGAAAACAAGAACATAAGTTTAAGTTTGTGAAAAATATTTTTTAATGTGTTTAAAGTTTTTTTTCATGCTTGTTATTTTTTGATTCATGCTTATTATATTTTGATCCGTGGCCTCAATACATTTGGCGGGATATTGATCCCATACCATTGGCAACCAGTAACATCATTGGACCCCATTAAAACACTGAGAAAAACAACAACACTGGAACATTTTCAAAATAAATTCTTTTATGTTCAACAGAAGATAGAAAGTCCTACAGGTTTGGAGTGATAGAATGGTAATTTGTTGGTGAAAAATTGCTCTAAAAATCCATTTGTGGTGTTTGAGTTATAAAGATTTGACTGTTTTGGTTCATTCTAAAGGCTTGTTCACACCAAGAACGATAACTATGAAATTATAACAATATTATCTTCCACAGTCACACCAACAAACAATATCGTTCAGTTAATTATAAGTGCGCTCTGTAGTTTTGTCGTCTATAGCTTTAAATGCTCGAGCTCTTTACAGCAGGATGGATTCTGATTGGCTGACCTTCAGAACAATTATTAAAAGTCATTTATCTAGTTAGTAGTTGGTACTATCACGTGACCTGTTGTCACGGTCACCTTCACTGCCATTCACAACTCCTCTCCCGTGGCCTATTGGGATAATAAAGTGTTCATCGAATGCGCACTTCAGAAGTAGTAGGTCAGCCCGGGTAACATTTGTTTTTAACTTCTTCCTTCTTCAGTGTAGAAAAACTCAGAAGCGAAAACCAGGAGACTTATTTAAGCAGGATTCTTTATTCGCTGTAGTCTGCTTCGTACCCAAATCAAATCAAGTCTAACTAAGGCAGTATACATTTAGTTCATATACACTTTCAGGGGGAGGAGTTACATAAAGGTGGAAACAAAAGCATGTAAATGAGGCATCTGGGTTAAGGAATGTGCCCTAGACTGAGAGTGTTACCAATCCTAATCCAATCAGCATAACAGTGTAATGTAAATATCCTAATCCAATCAGCCAGACTATTCACCGATACCTTCACATTATCTTAATGGCCAGGCAGTGCATAAAGACAAAAGGTGATAGTCTCAGTGCTCTGACCAATTTAACTTACAATAGAGAGCTGGACAGACAGGAACAGGCAGGTTTGTGACATCATTTACCTTAGATACAAAATTCACACTAATAAACTTTCTCAGTTTCTATGCTATTGTATTGGAAGCTCAATTATACATTTAAATAAAATTTGTAATCCTACCTTTCCCCCTTTGAGAGTTCTAAATAACTCTCACAAAATACAAATTTAAAGACTTAAAAGTTCATTCTTGTAACTTGTGATCGTTACTGGCACATAATGCGTGTTCTATGTTTGCTTTTCTGCAATTGCATGCTGACACAGAAACAAACATGCAAATTTAGGGTCCGTGAAGTTCTTAAGGGTAATAGTCTTTTCTGTTTGGAACTGTCATTTCTTTGTGAGGGGCGTGAGTCATTTGTTGAATGAAACACTTGATACTGTGGACGCATAGATAGTACGCTATTAGAAGAAATAACAGCAGAATTGCTATTTCCTTTATCCACAGCCAGGGTTTCCCAATCAAGTTTCCGAACCATGAAAAATTAACTTCAGTCATCTGGTGTAATTTTGCTGAAAGATCAAGAATGTCTTGTTGGATTTTGTTCAAGTTCTCTGTTGGATCCATTAACCCGGTGCAGCACTCAGGTCCGATGATGGTGCAGGCTCCTCCTTGCGTTGCTAGAATGTAATCCAAGGCCACTCTGTTCTGTAAGATCATTATCTTGTGCGAAGCGAGAGTGTCCGTGATGTTACCAAGGGCCAAAGCCGTATCATTGGCCAATTTCTGTACAGAATTCGATAAGCTTCTGACTTGATCAAGGGCTTGCATGACACCATAAGATGGTATTAATGCTCCAAGAGTTCTTGACCACCATGTTTGTGCACAAGTGAGTCCTGGAATGCAGCCATCTGCTTCGTTAGTGGTAGGAGCTGAATTTTGTAGCTGTGGGGAGCTTGGGGTGGAGAGATAGGGTGTGCCACCCAGGGGATTCCTGCTCCTACTGAAGGTGCGTGTGGCATGCAAACGTCCTTTCCAGCAAACAAGGCATTTCTTGACATATTCATTAGCTCTAAGAATATGTTGTTTCTGGAGTCCACACTTTGTGCGATGTCCATGATGCTTAGTAGAACGACAATCTTGATCATGTTGATGGATGATTGAAGGTTTCGTATGTGAGTCTCTGCGTTGTGTATTTTTTTCTTTTTTTCGTGATAGTTGGTTCGCCAGTGAGTCTAGTTGTTTTCTGGAGGTTGTGGCTTCATACGCATGTGAGGAGGTTGGTGCGTATGGGTCCCGGACTGTCATCAAGTGGTGTCTGCACAGAATAAGAAAGAAAAAAAACAAAAGACAGTAGAGCAGTATTTGTTCAAACACTAGGATTGTGAACTTTTTCTGAGTCTGCTAGACAGTGGAGCAGTATTTGTTCAAACACTAGGGTTGTAAACTTTTCTGAGTCTGCTATTGTTGATTTCCTCTTTCCCTATTTCTTAAACCTTTGACACCTAAGGAACAGTGAGGTAAGGATGGACTAGGATAGGGCCTATGAGGGAAGTCTTCACCCCAGGGTTAACCCCCGAAGCCTGTTGCGTTTCGGTTCTTCCCGGGGCTCCTCACTGGTTCCGTGTCCTAACCTATCCCTGTTGGTGGGGGAACAACTGTACCGCCTTTGTTAGGTTTTCACAGTAAGCAATCAGGGCATCTGAGGCAATGTGTACATCAGCATTTCTAAGATCAATCACACCTGGCATCTGCATGGGGCGTCCAGTAATAATCTCATGAGGGCTCAGTCCTACTGTTCTGTTAGGTGATGCTCTCATACTACACAGTACTGCTGGCAGTGCTTCGACCCATGGTACCCCTTCCTGATGCATTTTGCTTAGTCTGGTTTTGATTGTTCTGTTCGATCGTTCAACCTGTCCTGATGCTTGTGGCCTGTATGGGCAGTGAAGGTTCCACTTAATCTGCAACATTCTAGACACTTCCTTGACTATCTGTCCTGTGAAGTGTGTACCTTGATCTGAGTCAATCCAATCTGGTAATCCCCATCTGGGAATGAAATCAGTGACAAGACATTTAGCAGTATGTGCAGCTGTAGCACGCCCTGTTGGATAAGCTTCTACCCATCTTGAGAACTTGTCTATTACTACCAAAACATCAGTTTTTCCCTTACAACGAGGCAATGATATGTAATCAACTTGCAGGTGACGAAATGGTCCTGGTGGAGCTGGGGTATGTGCTGCTGGTGTAGTGGCTGCTGGTATATCATTATTTTTCTGACATGTAACACACCTCTTGGCTGTTTCTGTGGCTACATTTCTGAATTTTGGATTCCACCACTGATTTGAGAACCTGTGATTCATCGTTGCTGGACCACTGTGACCTAAACTGTGTATTTGTTGAGCCAAATATGGCAGCAGTGATTCGGGAGCGACATACTTTCCCCTTTTGGTCCAGCAACCAGATGAATCCACTGTGGCTCCTTTGTCTAACCATGTCCATGCTTCATACAGAGGAACGTCTTTGTACAGATCAATTATTGATTCAGGAGGCATAATTGTCTTCTGTGCTGCACTACCTGAACACACTTGTACAGTTGCATAGAAACAAGCCTGTTTAGCTGCCATATCAGCAAGAGCATTACCTTTAGCTTCCGTAGTATTAGTTGTGAGATGTGCTTTCACTTTGATCACTGCTAATTTCTTTGGAAGTTTCATGGAAAACATTAGATCTTTCACTAATTCAGCATGCTTAATGGGGGATCCAGCAGAAGTTAGAAACTGTCTGGTTTGCCAAATGACACCAAAATCATGAATTACCCCAAAAGCATATCTGGAATCTGTGTAGATATTAGCAACTGATCCTGAAGCTAGCGTGCATGCTCTTGTTAGGGCTACTAGTTCTGCAGCTTGAGCTGAAAAATGATCTAAGTCCTGAAGCTAACACTTCCGTGGTGGACGTTACTGCATAACCTGCTCGTCTGTTACCTTCAATTACTTGAGCTGAACCGTCAACAAACAACTCAAATTCTGAATTCTCTGTGGGAGTTTCTTTTACTTCACTCATAGGTGTATATGTAAGCGTAACACAATCGTGTGTCATTTCTCCTTCATTCTCTAACAAAACTTCAGTCATAGCAGACATCATACATGAGGACGGATTCGTGACAGGTGCACGCTGTAAGACAATATTCGGGGCTGTGAGAGTTGCTAACCAATTTCCCCAGCGAGAGGAAGTGACAGAAGTGACTTTTGCTTGATTCATTAATGCGGACACTGCGTGCGGACATCTTACGTTTACAGACTGTCCTAACACCATTCCTGATGAAGCCTGAAGCGCTAGATGCACTGCCTGTACTGCTCTGAGGCATGGGCCCATACCTTGAGCTACTATGTCAAGTTTACCAGAATAGTAATGAATTGGACGTAAACTGTCCCCATGATCTTGCATTAGACATGCAGTCATGAAGCTTAAATGTTCATGGACATAAAGCACAAATGGTCTATCAGTTTGGGCAATTCCTAATGCTGGTGCTTGACATAGTGCTCTCTTCAAATCATTGAACGCTTTGAGGTGACATTCTTCCATACAAACAGTATCAGAATCTTTACCATGGCCTTTCAACAAGTCATAGAGCGGCTGTGCAATTGAGGCATAGTAATGTCTAAACCTTTAGCCAATTTTGTAGGAATTATGGTAATTTCTGCACCTGTATCAAGCAAAAAATCAATTCCTTTCTCTTGTATGCTACCTTTCACAAAAATTCTTGTGTCATTATGATGTATTACAGGGGTAAGGTAGCTATTCACAGCCCCAACAATTAGTTTTTTTCCTGGTCTTTTTGTGCTCTTAGAAGAGCCTGAACTAGCTGTCCTAAAGTTTCAGTGGACACTTGCGGAACTATTTCAGGGTTGTATGCAGACTGAGAAGGAGCAGAATTATGCATAGCATTTCTTTTTGTATCTTGCATCTTCTTCCTACACTCTTTCTCCCAATGTCCTAATTTTCCACAGTAGTGGCATTGCCTTCTTTTTTAGACCACCTGTTTACTGGTGGCGTTGTGCTAAATGTAGCTGCTGCTGCTACTCTCACTTTGGCTTTAACATCAGCATCTCTTTCCCATGCTGCCAAACTGTCTAAGTTACTTCTGAGAGTTCTGTTAGACCAAGCTATATCTAGGAATGGCAAAGCTCTTCTGTATTCGGCTACAAGGCCATCTGACCAGATACGAATTAGTGGTCCTTTGTCATCGAGCACACTTTCAGAATCATCCACTATTCCACTGTAAGTTATGGCTGACTGACAAAACCGTTCAGTATATTCATTTACCGTTTCTTCTTTCTTTTGTACACAGCTTTAACTCTAGACCAGTCTATTTTGGGTCCTAAGATAGTCTTTAGGATTTTCAAAACACCTTCTCTCATATCGCCTCTACTGGCATGTTGTAGTTCAGAAGTCACTGCCGATTCAAAACTGTTGAATTCAGAATCAGTTAAAATTTGTGACATTAACTGTGTGACTTCTGTTAACGACATGTCATATAGACGAATTTTGCTGATCAATGCCCTTCTAAATTCAGAAAACTGTTTACGTGGTGAGGGTAAACTCTCAGAGAGTCGTTCTATATCCTTAGGTCCAAGGGCTTTTGCGACAGTTTGTATTCGGACTACAGAAGGGTGGGTAGAAACACTTTCATTTTCCTCAATTCCCTGTGATCTTTTTCTAGCTCCACACACATAAACTGAATTAACAGGCTTATCATTGACTGATTGGACGGCTACATCTGTTTCAAAGAACGTTCGTAAATCAGGGTAAATGTTATCAGGCTGACTTACTTCTTCCCCATCAGTTTTTTCTGCATCTTTGTTGCGGTTCAATTTCTTGGTTAAAGAGGAAACTTTAGCCCGGAGCTCATTAATCTGTTTCTCTAGCTCTGAGTTGCGTTTAGACTGTTCTGTAGCTAGTGCTAAACCAAATTCTCTATGAAAACATATTATGCCTTTCACATTGTTCTTGCGAATACTTGCTCCTAGTACTTTTTTACACTCATCTACTGACCAAGTTTTGTCTGGATGAATCTCATATTTCTGCGTTAGTTCTTTTCTAACTTTCTCAGTGACTATTAGGTTCATTTGTTCTCCTAACAGTGTTTTAAATTCACTATCTGACCACAAAGAAGTCGCAAGACCAAATTTTTCAGTTGTTGGAACCAGCCTAGCATTCGTTCTAACCATTTTGTGGATTTCTTTATCACACAATCAAAAACACTAAAACTTCTCTGATCAAAAGAGTCTACACTTATGTCACAGATCAAACTGTTGATAAACCTTCCTTGTTACCAACACATCACATTTAACTTCCCTGCCAGAAACAGTGGATGAAACACAAAATATTAGCACGTTACGCTAATCTTCCCTGAAAGAAACGGAAAGGATCTTTCACCTTCCTAACTTTTTAGAGGATAAAACAAAATTACTAGCATGTATTGCTAACTCTTCCCTGCCTGAAACAGAGGATCAAAATTTCCTCTCTAAAAGAAAAACTTTTAAAAGGGTAACCAAAATAAATAGCCTGTAAGACTACCTCTTCTCTGCTTGCACAGAGGCTAACAATATTTTAACTTGAATGCTAAAATCTTCCCTGTCTGCACAGAGGATACCAACAACTTCCCTGACTATTCAGAGGATCAAACTCTCTTCTCTAAAAGAAATTTTTTAGAGGGTAACACCACAAGGTAACAAACAACAAAACAAATAATTAGCAAAATAATACTAATCTTCCCTGCCTGACACAGAGGATATCTTTTTAACATGTGATGTTAAAAACGTCCCTGCCTGAACAGAGGATATATTTTCATCTTTAAAAGACAACTTTTAAAGGATAACTTTAGGTAATCAAACACTACAGCTGTCTGATAACTCTTTCTCTGACGCCACAGAGGATAATTTTTACTGGTTTTTCAACGGTTCTTTGAATGGAGTGAAACTCACCAAATTATTGTTGTATGGAAAAAATTCCGTCTGGAAACTCAGTCAGAGATCTTTGTTGAGCTTGGTTCTGGATCTCAGTTAGCTTTGTTGAGATCTTTGTTGAGATTCAGTTCTGGAACACAGTCAGCTTTGTTGAGATCTTTGAGCTTTGAAGTTTCAAAAGTTCATTCTTTGTTGAGTTTCAGTTTCTCCATCCGGGTCACAGGCACCATCTGTTGTAAACTTCATCCTTCTTCAGTGTAGAAAAACTCAGAAGCGAAAACCAGGAGACTTATTTAAGCAGGATTCTTTATTCGCTGTAGTCTGCTTCGTACCCAAATCAAACCAAGTCTAACTAAGGCAGTATACATTTAGTTCATATACCCTTTCAGGGGGAGGAGTTACATAAAGGTGGAAACAAAAGCATGTAAATGAGGCATCTGGGTTAAGGAATGTGCCCTAGACTGAGAGTGTTACCAATCCTAATCCAATCAGCATAACAGTGTAATGTAAATATCCTAATCCAATCAGCCAGACTCTTCACCAATACCTTCACATTATCTTAATGGCCAGGCAGTGCATAAAGACAAAAGGTGATAGTCTCAGTGCTCTGACCAATTTAACTTACAATAGAGAGCTGGACAGACAGGAACAGGCAGGTTTGTGACATCATTTACCTTAGATACAAAATTCACACTAATAAACTTTCTCAGTTTCTATGCTATTGTTTTGGAAGCTCAATTATACATTTAAATAAAATTTGTAATCCTACACATTCACCTACTGTTTTTTGAATACTATGTATTTGTGTTACACTACTTTTCGGCATTCTGTATAGCAGGGAAGTATTCAATTTTGGACACAGTGCAACTGTTTCTTTTCTGTCTTTAAACATCCAAGTGATGGGTCATGTTTTCATAAATCATGTCTTCTGATGACACATCCGTGATCTTCGCCCTACTATTTTGTGGGCTTTGGTCTATGTTGAGGTCTGTCGCAGATGCTGCGTCTCCTGCAGGATGATGACGGACCACAGCATATTCCTCGGTCAGCGTGGAGGCGCCCCTGATCTCTCCTGACGCCGGCTCTGCGTTCGTGAAGTCGATGGAGGAATAATGAAGAGATTCTGGTGCTCTTGGTGTAACAGCTGACAGGATGTCTTTATAATCGTAAGCACACTCGCTGTCACCATCGGAAGCCGTGGCCTGATGGAGCAGAAACACAACAGAATGAGCTGAATTTCCGTTTGTGATGTCTTTGAAAATGAATACTGTGAATGTGTTTAACTCACTGTTTGAGACAGAATGAGTCCAGATGTGTCGTCTTGTCTGGTCCCTGAAGGTTTGGGATAACTTCTTCTGAAAAATGTTTTAGGCCATCAAAATCGATATAATATGTCAATCAGAATCACAAATCCTCCTTGTGATGAGGCTAGTAAAGTAAAAGTCTCATCAAATCAATGTGTGATCAAACTGTTTATTTGGGTTTACACTGCAAAAAATTATGTTCTTCTGTATTTTGTCTTGTTTTCCAGTACAAATATTTAAACATTCTTAAATTAAGACACATTTGCTTGAGAAGCAAAATGGCATATAAAAGTCTTGTTTTCTGAAAAATCTATCAAAATTAAGATTGTTTAAATCAAGAAAAAATATCTGCCAATGGGTTTACAAAAAGTGTATTCCTCTTAACCCATTGGCATTTTTCTGAAACAAGACTTAATATCTGAAGTCATATTGCTTCTCAAGTAAAAGTATCTTGATTTAAGAACGTTTGGATATTTGTACTGGAAAACAAGACAAGCATATTTTGCTTTTATCCCAGTACAGTGAAACTTTTGAACACATTATACATTATAGCTGAAAAAATCTCTGTAATGTATATATGAACATCTGTAGTTTAGCCTCAGCTCATTTTGAAACTTTTGAACACATTATACATTATAGCTGAAAAAATCTCTGTAATGTATATATGAACATCTGTAGTTTAGCCTCAGCTCATTATTGGACCAGTTTTGTGATAATCATGTTTATTTTGTCTTTCCTCAAATGGCATTTGTCTGATGTAGCTACCCACCGTTCATTGCAGACTGCCACGATGCACAAGATCATCATCGCTGATGCGCCGACAGCAGCTCCGAGCAACACAGACGGGTGATGGAAACCTGGAAAACAGTGTTTTATTGCTCAGAGGTTGGTCTTTTAATAGCTCTTGACTCTTAATGGATATCTCACTGTCATTTAAGTGTCTCAAATGTTTCTCAGGAGGGATAAAAATGAATGTGAAGAGCAGCTCAGATCATTTGATCATAGATTCGATTCGAGTTCATACTGAGATCTCTGGTATTTGATTACAGACTTTAGTGTCTTGGCAAATATGAGCACATTTTTTTGGAGAAAAGTTTCCATTTGGTCTCCATTTGATCTTATTGCTGTCTAGGAGAAAGAATTTCTCTGTGGAAAAGTAGTACACTTCAGCATACTAAAAAATAGAAAAAATTCAATATTTAAGTGTGAACTGAAGATAATGTGTTCAGACACATAATTGCATGTTTTTTTATAATTATAGGTTACATTTATTTTAAATGCAATAAGCCAAATTTCTTTTTTTTTAAGTTTAAGACTAAAGTACATATTTTTATGCAATTTCTCAATTACTTCTATTGTCTTTAAAATATGTTTAAAGTGTACAGCCAAATACTGATAAGCATGTATGTAAACTAAAATAATCTTTAATGTCATTTCTATTGAAAATTGAGTAACTTTAACACTGTCCTTGTTACACATTACATGTAGCCTAGTTACTATTTAATATAATATAAATTATGGATAATTACATGCAGCTAACCCTAACCACACCCTAATCCTAAGTACATGTAGTTAATTATTATTACTCAGTTCTTAAATGTATAATTACACTATAACACGGACACGTTAAAATAAAGTGTAACCGAAAATTTTAGGTCATGCATATTTAAATATGTTTTTAATTAGTCTACACATTTGTAATGAAGCTTCTTTTAATATATTCACTTTCAATGTAATATTGAATAACACACTACAATTAAAATTATAATCGAGTACTTTGTGTGCTTTTAATATGTTAGTCAACACATCAAAATAAGTCTACTTCTTTAAAGCACAACAAAATGTATTTGAACAATAATTTAAAAAGTGCTTTAAAGTAAAACTTTTAATTTGGCAACATTACAAAGTGGACTTTTTAATACTGTAAGAAACAGTCATGAAAGTGTAATCTCTTTAAGTAAACTTGAACTACAAGTACAGATTTTTAATACACTTAAAAAAGAAACATTAAATGTGGTTATATATAGAACGATCACGATTAAAGATCACTTTATACCAAAAAGGTTCTAAGGAGAAATGTCTTAAATGATTGCGAAAATACATTCATGTTTAACGGGTCTTTCAGTTTTTCTACTGATTAAGTATAGGCTGTTTAAATAATAAAATGTCATTAAAATAAAAAATGAATCAAAACAAATGAATGACAACTAAATCCATTAAAAATCATCCTAAAAGATTCTATATATGAAGCACCTTACAGAAACTTTTCTTCTAAGAGTGTATACTTTTAAGATTTGAAGTACACTACAAGCTCACATTCAATGCAAATTAAGTGCACTTCTTTTTCAGAAGGGTTAAGATTTTCCAGAGATCTCATTTGTGATTATTCTTGTTGATCAGATAAAGCTGTTGCTGTGCGTGTCAGAGAAGCAGATCTCACGTGTCTCTGTCCCGTGTGTCCGTGCGATGGGATGAAACCGTTGGCTGGCGCTGGCGGTGCCGAGAGTGTTTGCACTGAAACACTGCAGGACGTCTGTGTCTGTGAGATGCTGATGGATGGTCAGGATGCTCTTCAAGCTTGTGCTTCCTAAAGTTTCATTCCTGATGAACATGTTTGTAGAGTTAGCAAGAACATTTCCAAATCCAAGCCACTCTAGTTTAGGCAAGGGATTCCCATGAGCCTCACAGACACACGTGATTACGCTGCTTTGGTTACAAGAGCTGGAGATTTTGGGCGCAACTGAAAGAGAGAATAAGATTATAAACTGTAGTTTCTGTGTAGGATCTGAGCAAAATAAAACAGCTTGAGGACCTGAATATCTCACTAGTGCTTTTCACACCGGAAATATAGTTAACTCTGGGTCTCACTAAAAACCGCGTTAACAGAATTCTTGGTTATCTCGCTTCACGATTTACATTGGGGTTAACATTTATTCCTGAGTATTTATAAACACATTCCTAAACCCTAAATGTTCTTATTTGTATATTTGCCATACAGCCACATTGCACATCCTCATCGACTGATCAAGTTTATACTGAATGGGCTTTTCGGACTATAAAGGTAAGAATGATATGTTGTTCTCTTCTTCACAGCAATTGTCACGTTTTCTGTCACCATTTGACAATTTCCCTTCAAACGCTAAACTACTGTTTATACAACGCCAATGACTGTTCAAAGCATGTGCTAATGAGCCATGCGATTGGCTGTTGGTTGCTAAGCGTCTAGCCGTAACATTCTAACACACATCATTTCACAATGCACTGGTTTCATTGCAATGTGGGATTAATAACACCAATAGCAGTGCTACTCCTGTTCCCGAGCAGGGTTTCATAACCCCGGGTAAAAAGCGGTGCTAACGGCACTTCTAAATTACAGTGTGAAACATTCCTTTATCTGGGGTTGAAAGTGGTGTTTAAAACGATGATTAAGTGTGAAAAAAGCGGTGCTAAACATGGCTTTACTGTGTAAAAAATGAATAAGATAATGACAAGAACTGAAGAAAACCACCATAACTGAGAGCTTATAGTGTGCTGAAGTAGAAAAGAGAAACAAGCAACAATTTCGAAGTTGCGGTTACTGTTAGTTCCTTTAATTCTGCAACTCGCCACTCTGGTGAAAATGCCATTATTGTGCTGACAAACTCTTTAAAGCAGCATTTACTCTGCCAGAGGCTTTGTCCCCAGTGGCTGGCGGTGAGGTCCATAATGGGCTTTCCACACCTCCTAGGAACGTTTGTGAATGATATTAACGGATATTATTCTATGTTGTAGACAGCAAATCATTTTTCTTGCTGGTAAAAACAGACATTTTGGAGCGAAAAGATTAAATATGAATGGAATCATACATAAAATGCTTACTTTTAAAGATAAACAAAATAGCGATTTCTCTTTGCTGTCACAGTCATTTATCTTTGGTTGTTCATTTTGTTCAGGCTCAGAGTCAGCACAGCGAGGACCACCATACATACACAGAGACATATGCTAAATTAGGGAAATTGCTGACCACTAAAATCATAACTAGCCCATCTTGCCACAGACAATCCACTACAGGATGTAGTCTTGCATCACTTGAGCTCACTGACTTCACTCGCTTTCATAATTGTCATGGCGCTGCTCTGAGTAAGGTCTGTTGGTTGTCACTCCCAAAAGTCGCTTTTCATTTTCATAAAGTTAAACGTATCTCAACTTTGTCGCGTCGCTGGACACGCTAAAGCTGCATGATTCTGGATGAATTGAGACGATTTTTTTTTTTGTTTAAAATGAATTGCTGTAGTGTAGTCTATAAATTTTTTTCAAGTCCGGTTGAATTAATGATTCAATGACTCACTCAAAGAATTAATTTGTTTCATTACTGGATGAATCAGCGTTTTTGAATCTCTTGAATTTATGATTTGTCACCTGTGTAACAATGTAATTGATACAATCTTCATTTGAAACATCAAGTTACTTTCACAAGGTGATTTACTGTATTTTGATCACTACCGCATACACCTGTGTTTATATCCAAACTATTAACTTGTATCCCAGTACTTATTATTTTAACACAGAAATAACAATACTGTGTGGTTGAAAAGACTGTTTGAAGCTGTTTCATACCTACACATGACTGCTCTCTCTGCCAACGCAGATCTGAATGTTCGTTGTGATCGTACTTGTCAAAGGTTTAATAGACATGTAGCTGAATCGCTCACATTTAGGAATAAGATCGCATGGGTGTTTGAATCAAGATCTTGATCTTTTAACAATTAATCGTGCAGCTGTAGGAAACACCTACATCCAGTTGCCAACAGCCACTGTCGCTCTTGTTGCTGGAAATCGGCAACTCTCTATTTCAAATTAATGGTATCATGTCGCTTTTGTGCATTCGTGTCACGGTCAGTGTGAATAGTGCTTTACCAAGTAGTATTCAATCGTAAAAAGTGTCAAAAATGAACATTCTGTCACTTATCAAACCTGTTTGACTTTCTTTCATGTGTGTAACACAAAAGTAGATATGTTGGGAAACAAACAACATTAGACCGCATTGACTTCCATTGTATATACAAAAAAAGAGTGAAAAGAGAAAAACACTGAGACAATATCTTTCTCAAAAAAGAATGTAAGTCATACAGGTTTTGGATGACAAATAATAAGTTACATTTTTGTGTAAACTATCCCTTTAATTCAAGCTGTAGCTGTAATACATGTAAGCAATTTACATGGTGCTCTGCTTTGAGTCTTTAATATTTGCATGTATTAGTATGTAAAGTGTGATTCTGGCAGTGGTGCCAGAATCACACTTTTTCTGGTGATTCTTTTTTTAACAACTTACACAGAAGTACAATTTTAGAGATGTGCAAATGTTTGTGCTGGTATAATGAACTTTTTTTATCCTCCATGTTCTGTACCGTGAAGTCTTATGTTACTCCTCTAATCATATTTTCCCATTATTTGACCAAACTGCAACTGAAATCTTTAAGGAATTTTAAAGAATTTGAGATGTCAGCTACCAGTAAATTATTTTGTCTCGTACCCTAATCACATTGCATTAGAATTATAAAAAGGGCTTCTTGCAATTTTACTGGCTTCAGTGCAGTTTCACAAAGGTTTCATATCAAAACCTCGCATTTCAAAACACTAACATAACTTGAACATGTTGCTCTGTAACATGAGCTTTTACTAAAGGGGAACCAAATCTCCTGCGGTGTTTTCTGTAAATGAAGAAAACGCCCATGCAAAAGTACTACAGTGTTACATGCATTTCACAGCATTTCTAGCATGAAACTGAACTGCAACCTACTGTATTGTTGATCACGGTCAGCCTGTCACACGTTTTTGTTTACGATGTCCAGTAAAGCCTTCATATAAGATATTGAAGCATATAGCACACTGTGTAGTGTAGTCTATATGCAGGGCCGGCCCGAGGCATAAGCGAACTAAGCGGCCCCTGGCCACCAGGGGGCCCCCCAATCGAGTTTAAAATATATATATACATTTTTAGATGACTTAAACTAGTGACATAAATGAATGAATGAATATGAATGAATGAATAATTCAAGACAAGAAAATTCTGATTCCATGATCAATATACCTGCCAACAACTGCTGCTGTGTCTGCCAGCGTTTAAATCATGCGCATAATCTAGACACCACGTGAGTGCATAGACTATTCATCCGCAACAGCACATAGTCACGGTATCGGTTTAAGTTGGAGAAAATAGCCGCAGGGGAACTTAACCTTCTAGGTGTAAGGGTTGCAGTTTGAATAAATAATAAACATAGCAGTTTGAACTCTTCTCCACTTTAAAAATAGATTGCATACACACATACAATGAGCGCAAGGACATCATTAACGGTATTATAGTAACAGACTTTGTTGGATTCTGTCATGTACAATCCAACAAAGTCTGTTACAATAATAATAATAAAAAAGATTTTGAGGACAGTTACACTGTATTGAGACAGTTGAGAAATAATAATATGTTTACATTTTTTGACAATAATTGTCATTGTTGAACCCTTGCTCTTATGTTTCTTGTTTCTCAGTTTTGTCATTAGTTTAGCAAATAATTTATTTTATATGTTTTGAGACAGTTTGTTTGAAGAAGTTTCAAAGAGTTTGGTAAAAGAGTAAAGTAAAAGTTGAAACTTTTTTAAGTAGGCATCTATTTTTTATTAAGTAATTATTTTGTATTAATACATAACCTCACTGTATTCATTTATAATGTATCATTATTGCGTGACATTTGTGTCAATAATCGTCAAGCACATGTGACTTCGCGTAGTGGGAGGGGGCCCCCAAATCAAATTCTGCTTAGGGCCCCCAAAAGGCTCGGACCGGCTCTGTCTATATGATAAAATGGTCTTTCACAACCCACGTAAAGTTGATAATTCTGCGAATAACTGCAATTGCAGATTTCGAGCAGAGATGGCGACAAATAGGAAGAACTACAAACTGCAGCTTTAAAATATATACATTAAAATTATATAATGTATGAAATATTTATTATAATTGTATTTTTATTTATCTATTTTTTAGCTTTTAAGTCTAAAATCTGAAGTCTAATGTACTAATGACTGTGAGTAAATTAGAAGAGACTCTTGATACTCACACTGGACGTCCAGCAGCACTGATGCGTTCTGAGCGCCGTGTTCGTTCTGAGCTGTACAGACGTATCGTCCGCTGTGTGTCGGGTCAGTGTTGCTGATGGTCAGGTTCTGTCCGCTCTGCACTGGTTTCAATGGTTCTTCAGTGTCTCTGTACCAGGTGTAGTTGAGCACCGGTGGGTTTGCATCACTGATGCAGCTCAGAGTCACAGAACGGCCCTCCAGAACAAAACCAGATGCATTTACATGCGCAGATGTGTTTTTAGGAGCATCTAATGGAGAAGAAAAACATTTAGGCCATCAATTTTTATTTGTAAAATCATTAGTGCTATGAAATAACATTAAAGGGATAGTTCACCATAAAATTAAAATTCTGTCAGTAATTACTCACCCTCATGTTGTTCAACCCCGTAAGACCTTCGTTCGTCTTTGGAACACAAATTAAGATATTTTTGATTAAATCTGAGAGCTGGATCACTCCTCCATAGGCTTCTTTAGGGATTGTAACTTGCCAGCCCCGAAAAGTTATTAAAGACATCGTTAAAATAGTCCAAGTGACTACAGTGGCTCAATCTTAAGTTTATCAAACGACGAAAATACTTTTTGTGCGCAAAAAATAAATAAATAACGACTTTATTTAAACTATTTGGTTCCTTCTCTGTGGGCCTCGAGTGAGTTCAATAGCGTAATCTTCTGTTGTACGTCACACGCATCACACACATGACCAGCGTCGGCCAATAGTGAGCTTACGTGTGACGTAGCTCTACGCAATGACACTATGTGAACTGACTAGAGGCCCACAGAGAAGGAAATGAATAGTTGACATAAAGTCGTTATTTTTGTTTTTTTTTGCGCACAAAAAGTATTCTCGTCGCTTGATAAACTTAAGATTGAGCCACTGTAGTCACTTGGACTATTTTAACGATGTCTTCAATAACTTTTCGGGGAACAAGTTTTAATACCTTAGAAGCCTATGGAGGAGTTATCCAGCTCTCAGATTTAATCAAAAATATCTTAATTCGTGTTTCGAAGATGAACAAAGGTCTTACGGGGTTGAACAACATGAGGGTGAGTAATTACTGACAGAATTTTCATGTTTGGGTTAACTATCCCTTTAATGTAAGAATGGGAAGTAATTAGTGACAAATAACAATGCTTTTTAAATCGTACACATTTTCTCATCCATGTAAAAAGGGTTCGCTGTCAGCAGGTTAAAGGGCAAAGTCATGTTTATTATATTTGCATTTAGTTCTTGTCGTTCACTGTACATTTAAAAGCCTAGTAAAGGTTGAAAAAACTGTTTAAGCGAATAAAATTTATAGTAACGGTTGATAATGCTACTCTGTGCAAAACAACTGACCTTAAATATTTGGAATTAAAGTAACAGTGAAGGTTTTATATATTATGTTTAATATTAATATATGTGTATATATATATATATATGTGTATATATATATATATATATATATATATATATATATATATATATTTATATATATAATAACATTATTTAATATTGTATTTTATGCATTTAATACTTTTATTGTTGACATTCACATTCAAATGTATGTATGTAAAAAAACTGTGATATAAAACCTTCATTGTATCTTTACTTTCAAATATTTAAAGTGAAGTTTTTATATTTAAAAAAAATATAAAATATTTTTTAAATAATATGTATAATTTATATTTTGTGTATTTATTTACACTATTCCTCTCTCTCTTTCTCTGCATATAAAATAATAATATGCAATATTTTATACTTCTAGTCAGTGGCGTAACAAATCAGTCCCAGGCCCATATGCAAAAAAATGTATATGAGCCCCCCTAACCCCGCCCTCCAAGTACATCGAAGAGACATTTATAGACCTTCACTGTAGCATAAAAAAAGACACTACCCAACAAAGACACTTTCCACAACCAGAACGGAACAACAAAAAAGTCTAACATAACCAAGGCTCAGTATTAAACTACTGAATTAAACTGAATTGAATGTCAGTATTAAACTACTGAATGCAAACGATCGTGACACAGCAGCCCAAAATGTAAAAGTACAATCCTACTCACTAATTTGAGGTTGGATTCTCCATGCCTTTCTTTCAGCAAATGAAAAAGATTATGTGACATTTGTGCTCCGCAATTGTTTTTTTTAGCTTCAGTTTTAAAAAATGAGAGCTCCGCTGAAGCAACAATAACCTCTCACACACTGTTTTCTTGTTTTAATTTGGCGCTATGCAGCATTTGCTTGTAGTGCAGCATCATTAAAAAATGACGGGGTAGTTCTCCGGCAGCCGTGGGGTGCAATAAAAACAAACATATGCACACAATAAATTACAGAGAAATGAGAAATTACTGCACATGACTGTTACGTTCCCTCGTCCTTTTGGGCGGCGGGCTCCCAAATGGCCCGGGCCCATTTGCACGTGCATACCCTGCATGCCCAGACACTACGCCACTGCTTCTAGTATATATGTGTGTATGTATAAAGTCTGAAATCTGAAGTCTAATGTACTAATGACTGTGAGTAAATTAGAAGAGACTCTTGATACTCACACTGGACGTCCAGCAGCACTGATGCGTTCTGAGTGCCGTGTTCGTTCTGAGCTGTACAGACGTATCGTCCGCTGTGTGTCGGGTCAGTGTTGCTGATGGTCAGGTTCTGTCCGCTCTGCACTGGTTTCAATGGTTCTTCAGTGTCTCTGTACCAGGTGTAGTTGAGCACCGGTGGGTTTGCATCACTGCTGCAGCTCATAGTCACTGAACGGCCCTCCAGAACAAAACCAGATGCATTTACATGCGCAGATGTGTTTTTAGGAGCATCTAATGGAGAAGAAAAACATTTAGGCCATCAATTTTTATTTGTAAAATCATTATTGATATGAAATAACATTAAAGGGATAGTTCAACCAAAAATTAAAGTTCTGTCAGTATTTACTCACCCTCATGTTGTTCAACCCCGTAAGACCTTCGTTCTTCTTCGGAACACGAATTAAGATATTTTTCATTTTTTTGGGAGCTGGATCACTCCTCTATAGGCTTCTTAAGGGATTGACACTTGTTCCCCGAAAAGTCATTAAAGACATCGTTAAAATAGTCCAAGTGACTACAGTGGCTCAATCTTAAGTTTATCAAGCGACGAGAATACTTTTTGTGAATTTTTTTTTAAAAAAAATAACGACTTTATTTCAACTATTCATTTCCTTCTCTGTGGGCCTCGAGTCAGTTCACTAGTGTAATAGCGTAATCTTCTGTTGTTGTACGTCACACTCATCACACACATGACCAGCGTCGGCCAATAGTGAGCCTACGTGTGACGTACAACACAGAAGCTTACGCTATTACACTACGTTAACTCACTCGAGGCCCACAGAGAAGGAAATGAATAGTTGACATAAAGTCGTTATTTTTGGGGTTTTTTGCGCACAAAAAGTATTCTCGTCGCTTGATAAACTTAAGATTGAGCCACTGTAGTCACTTGGACTATTTTAACAATGTCTTTAATAACTTTTCGGGTAACAAGTTTTAATACCTTAGAAGCCTATGGAGGAGTGATCCAGCTCTCAGATTTAATCAAAAATATCTTAATTCGTGTTCCGAAGATGAACAAAGGTCTTACGGGGTTGAACAACATGAGGGTGAGTAAATACTGACAGAACTTTCATTTTTGGGTTAACTATCCCTTTAATGTAAGAATGGGAAGTAATTAGTGACAAATAACAATGCTTTTTAAATCGTACACATTTTCTCATCCATGTAAAAAGGGTTCGCTGTCAGCAGGTTAAAGGAATACAAAGTCATGTTTATTATATTTGCATTTAGTTCTTGTCGTTCACTGTACATTTACAAGCCTAGTAAAGGTTAAAAAAACTGTTTAAGCGAATGTCGTTTATAGAATGGGATATTTGGAATTAAAGTAAGTAACAGTGAAGGGTTTATATATATATATATATATATATATATATATATATATATACACAACATTATTTAGTATTGTATTTTATGCATTAAATACTTTTATTGTTGACATTTACATTCAAATGTATTATCTATGTAAAAAAACTGATATAAAACCTTCACTGTATCTTTACTTTCAAATATTTAAAGTGAAGTTTTTATATTTAATATAATATGTATAATTAATATTTTCTGTATTTATTTACACTATTCCTCTCTCTCTTTCTCTGCAAATAAAATAAATTATATGCTATATTTTATACTTCTAGTCAGTGGCGTAACAAATCAGTCCCAGGCCCATATGCAAAAAAATGTATATGAGCCCCCCTAACCCCGCCCTCCAAGTACCTCGAAGAGACATTTATAGACCTTCACTGTAGCATAAAAAAGACACTACCCAACAACTTTTCACAACCAGAACGGAACAACAAAAAAGTCTAACATAACCAAGGCTCAGTCAGTGTCAATATTAAACTACTTTATGCAAACGATCGTGACACAGCAGCCCAAAATGTAAAAGCACAAACCTACTCACTAATTTTAGTTGGATTCTCCAGGCCTTTCTTTCAGCAAATGAAAAAGATTATGTGACATTTGTGCTCCGCAATTGTTTTTTATTAGCTTCAGTTTTAAAAAATGAGCACTCCGCTGAAGCAACAATAACCTCTCACACACTGTTTTCTTGTTTTAATTTGGCGCTATGCATCATTTGCTTGTAGTGCAGCATCATTACAAAATGACGGGGTAGTTCTCCGGCAGCCGTGGGGTGCAATAAAAAAAAAAACATGCACACAATAAATTACAGAGAAATGAGAAATTACTCCACATGACTGTTACGTTCCCTCGTCCTTTTGGGCGGCGGGCTCCCAAATGGCCCGGGCCCATTTGCACGTGCATACCCTGCATGCCCAGACACTACGCCACTGCTTCTAGTATATATGTGTGTATGTATAAAGTCTGAAATCTGAAGTCTAATGTACTAATGACTGTGAGTAAATTAGAAGAGACTCTTGATACTCACACTGGACGTCCAGCAGCACTGATGCGTTCTGAGTGCCGTGTTCGTTCTGAGCTGTACAGATGTATCGTCCGCTGTGTGTCGGGTCAGTGTTGCTGATGGTCAGGTTCTGTCCGCTCTGCACTGGTTTCAGTGGTTCTTCAGTGTCTCTGTACCAGGTGTAGTTGAGCACCGGTGGGTTTGCATCACTGATGCAGCTCATAGTCACTGAACGGCCCTCCAGAACAAAACCAGATGCATTTACATGCGCAGATGTGCTTTTAGGAGTATCTAATGGAGAAGAAAAACATTTAGGCCATCAATTTTTATTTGTAAAATCATTAGTGCTATGAAATAACATTAAAGGGATAGTTCACCCAAAAATGAAAGTTCTGTCAGTATTTACTCTCCCTCATGTTGTTCAACCCCGTAAAACCTTCGTTCATCTTCAGAACACGAATTAAGATATTTTTGATTAAATCTGAGAGCTGGATCACTCCTCCATAGGCTTCTTAAGGGATTGACACTTGTTCCCCGAAAAGTCATTAAAGACATCGTTAAAATAGTCCAAGTGACTACAGTGGCTCAATCCTAAGTTTATCAAACGACGAGAATACTTTTTGTGCGAAAAAAAAATAAAAAAAATAACGACTTTATTTCAACAATTCATTTCCTTCTCTGTGAGCCTCGAGTCAGTTCACTAGTGTAATAGCGTAATCTTCTGTTGTTGTACGTCACACGCATCACACACATGACCAGCGTCGGCCAATAGTGAGCCTACGTGTGACGTACAACACAGAAGCTTACGCTATTACACTACGTTAACTCACTCGAGGCCCACAGAGAAGGAAATGAATAGTTGACATAAAGTCGTTATTTTTGGGTTTTTTTGCCCACAAAAAGTATTCTCGTCGCTTGATAAACTTAAGATTGAGCCACTGTAGTCACTTGGACTATTTTAACGATGTCTTTAATAATTTTTCGGGTAACAAGTTTTAATACCTTAGAAGCCTATGGAGGAGTGATCCAGCTCTCAGATTTAATCAAAAATATCTTAATTCGTGTTCCGAAGATGAACAAAGGTCTTACGGGGTTGAACAACATGAGGGTGAGTAAATACTGACAGAACTTTCATTTTTGGGTTAACTATCCCTTTAATGTAAGAATGGGAAGTAATTAGTGACAAATAACAATGCTTTTTAAATCGTACACATTTTCTCATCCATGTAAAAAGGGTTCGCTGTCAGCAGGTTAAAGGGCAAAGTCATGTTTATTATATTTGCATTTAGTTCTTGTCGTTCACTGTACATTTACAAGCCTAGTAAAGGTTAAAAAAACTGTTTAAGCGAATGTCGTTTATAGATATATATACAACATTATTTAGAATTGTATTTTATGCATTAATTACTTTTATTGTTGACATTTACATTCAAATATATTATCAATGTAAAAAAACTGATATAAAACCTTCACTGTATCTTTACTTTCAAATATTTAAAGTGAAGTTTTTATATTTAATATAATATGTATAATTAATATTTTCTGTATTTATTTACACTATTCCTCTCTCTCTTTCTCTGCATATAAAATAAATGATATGCTATATTTTATACTTCTAGTCAGTGGCGTAACAAATCAGTCCCAGGCCCATATGCAAAAAAATGTATATGAGCCCCCCTAACCCCGCCCTCCAAGTACATCGAAGAGACATTTATAGACCTTCACTGTAGCATAAAAATAAAAAAAGACACTACCCAACAACTTTTCACAACCAGAACGGAACAACAAAAAAGTCTAACATAACAAAGGCTCAGTCAGTGTCAATAATAAACTACTGAATGCAAACGATCGTGAAACAGCAGCCCAAAATGTAAAAGCACAAACCTACTCACTAATTTTAGTTGGATTCTCCAGGCCCTTCTTTCGGCAAATGAAAAAGATTATGTGACATTGTGCTCTGCAATTGTTTTTTATTATTGTTTTTATGAGCTTCAGTTTTAAAAAATGAGCGCTCCGCTGAAGCAACAATAACCTCTCACACACTGTTTTCTTGTTTTAATTTGGCGCTATGCAGCATTTGCTTGTAGTGCAGCATCATTAAAAAATGACGGGGTAGTTCTCCGGCAGCCGTGGGGTGCAAAAAAAAAACACATGCACACAATAAATTACAGAGAAATGAGAAATTACTGCACATGACTGTTACATTCCCTCGTTCTTTTGGGCGGCGGGCTCCCAAATGGCCCGGGCCCATTTGCACGTGCATACCCTGCATGCCCAGACACTACGCCACTGCTTCTAGTATATATGTGTGTATGTATAAAGTCTGAAATCTGAAGTCTAATGTACTAATGACTGTGAGTAAATTAGAAGAGACTCTTGATACTCACACTGGACGTCCAGCAGCACTGATGCGTTCTGAGCGCCGTGTTCGTTCTGAGCTGTACAGACGTATCGTCCGCTGTGTGTCGGGTCAGTGTTGCTGATGGTCAGGTTCTGTCCGCTCTGCACTGGTTTCAGTGGTTCTTCAGTGTCTTTGTACCAGGTGTAGTTGAGCACCGGTGGGTTTGCATCACTGCTGCAGCTCAGAGTCACTGAACGGCCCTCCAGAACAAAACCAGATGCATTTACATGCGCAGATGTGTTTTTAGGAGCATCTAATGGAGGAGAAAAACATTCAGGCAATTATATTATGATTTACAGCTCTAATTCTAGATGATCAGACAATGTTGATTGAATGTATCCCTGTCTTACACTGAACATGTAGCGTACGGGACTTGTGCTTTGTGATCTGCTGCTGAAGCTGGTGTGTTACAGTGCAGGTGAAAGTGGCTAAATGATGACGGTGAGTTACAGTGAAGATCAGATCAGAGATGAGCTCAGTTTGCTCCTGACGCTGCTGTTGTGTGACGCTCTCGTTGAGGAGGTGTTCAGGAGACGAGCTCCATGTGAGATTTGCTGGACGAGAAGAACAGAAGATCTTAGTCGAGCAGCGCAGATTCACAGAGCTTCCCTTCTTCACCTCCTTCTCCTCCTTCCCCTTCTTCATCTTCTGCTGATCCATAAACAGAGTCACTGTAGGTTTGGGTGGAGAATCTACAACACATAGAGATGCAGTCAAACATTACAGGATAATCATATCCAATAATGAAGGCCCATATTGTACAGTAGTAGATTTATTTTCAATGCAACTCATTTTGTATTGTGGACTTGATCTATTTTCTGTGAATGTGCAAGACTTCTGATTCATTAGCCGTTATACACATTATGCGCTAGAGAATGATGTCACAGTGTCTGGTTGTTCCCTGAGTTAAACACTAGAGGTCCTCAGTTTTCACGGTGTCTATGCATTCTCACTACAATTCCCATGATCCTGTCTGTCACTGATTGTTCATTGCCTTACAGCTGTTTCTTGTCACCTTGTTCGCACTTGTGTATATACACCCTGTCTGTTTCAGTGTTTGTCACAGAGTCCTTGTATTATGTCCCCACACTTCCGTTATTTGTATCTGACTGATTCTCGTTTGTACTTTATGCTTTGGATTGCCTTATTGGACTTTTGACCCTTGCCTGGACTGGTGTTGTGAGTACGGATTACCCCATAATTAAATACTGCTATTTGATCTTACGTTTCCTGTGTGTGTGTATCGTGACAGAAGGACTCCGTCACAATGTCAAGATCCAGCAGTACGAGGTTCTGTGTTCCCTCCCTGGCTAATGGGAGGAAGGGAGCAGTATCGAGCGGGAGTCCTCAAAGTCAGAGAGGCGGAGCCTCGCATGAACATTTTTCAATGTTTTGCATTGTGGGCCCGTCAGACTGAGGAAGCCGGGGCGGCAAAGTCTCCAGCGCCCCCTTCCTTCGGACCCGGAGAGTCTTTTGAGGGAACCCGTCTGGCCAGGTTTCCCGGAACCCGTGGAGTCCGAAGGGGAGGAGGTGGACCCCGACACCATTCTCTGTTTTTCAATCCTGGACCTTTGATGTCCAGCCCAGAGCTTCCCTCGCCGCCGGTCTCGTCCAGCCCAGAGTCGGCACTTTGCCATCAAAAGCGGTGGAGGAGGAAGACTTCCTGCCTCCCCAACGTTGCGGAGGCCGTCCCCGTGCAGCTCGCTGTCATCCCGGAGATCGTTCCCGTGCGGTATGCTGTCATCTCGGATGTCATCCGCGTGCAGTATGCTGTCATCTCGGAGGTCGTCCCCGTGCAGTATGCTGTCATCTCGGAGGCCGTCCCCGTGCAGTATGCTGTCATCTCGGAGGTCGTCCCCGTGCAGTATGCTGGCGTCCCGGTGGTCGTCCCACGCAGACCACTGTGGTTCCAGAGGTTGTCCTCGTGCAGTCCACTGTCATCCCAGAGATCGTCCTGGAGATCCCCCCCGCCCAAAGGGTCTTCACCGCCCTGGCCGCCCAAAGGGTCTTCACCGCTCTGGCCACCCGATGGACTGTCTTCTCCGCCCTGGCCGCCAGCTAAGCCGTCACCCCTTGTTCCTCTTCCCCTTCCCCTTCATGGACCTGGCCCACCATCCCTCCCCCTGGTCTTCCACCATTCCACCTCCCTCCTGGACTCTTGTTTTGTTTTGTGTGGTGTCTTGGAGCGTCTGGTTCCGTTCCGTAAAGGGGGGGTTTCTGTCACAGTGTCTGGTTGTTCCCTGGGTTAAACACTAGAGATCCTCAGTTTTCACAGTGTCTATGCATTCTCACAACAATTCCCATGATCCTGTCTGTCACAGATTGTTCATTGCCTTACAGCTGTTTCTCGTCACCTTGTTAGAACTTGTGTATATATACCCTGTCTGTTTCAGTGTTTGTCACGGAGTTCTTGTATTATGTCCCCACATTTCCGTTATTTGTATCTGACTGGTTCACGTTTGTACTTTGTTTTGGATTGCCTTATTGGACTTTTGACCCTTGCCTGGACTGGTGTTGTGAGTACGGATTACCCCATAATTAAATACTGCTATTGGATCTTACGTTTCCTGTGTGTGTGTAGCGTGACAAATGAAGCACGCAGCCATCTTTAGCATTTTGTGTTTGAACTTCTGTTTTTGCAGTAGCTCTTGTTCTGTTGAAGAGTTGCTGGTGAAGTGGATTTACTTATTGTAGAGTTAATGAAAGTTATCATGAGCATTGTAATGTTTGTAATGTCATAAAAAATCCCAGTAGGCCAGGAAGAATTTAAAACGAGCGGTTCATTCATAAATCCATAAGATGTTACATGCTGGAAATACAAACCGGAAGACAGGACACAATGAGCACAGTGCTGAAAAAGGAGGGGGCTACATAAGGTATATTATAAAAAAACTAGAAGAATAACAAAGTGCAGTAAACGGTAAAACTACTTGCGCTACACATCAGTGCATTCAGACATGGGCAGTATTTCAATTAAATGTATTTTAAATACGTATTTAATTACTTTAGTGTATTTTGTAATTTGTATTCTGCAGGTGTGGAAAAATTTAAATGTATTTTGTAACAAAATATTTTGAGGGAGTGTATTTGGAGTATTTCAAATACTTAAATACTTAAGAAAAATCACCATAGTAAATGATTTTGCCATATTTTCGGTCTGATGTTGGCAATGACAATGTCCAGGTTAGATGCACGAAAATCACGTGACACCCTGTAGACCGGGCTCCCTCCAAGAAGTGAATGAGTTTTGAACTCTTAAAAACGGCATTAAAGGGTTAGTTCACCCAAAAATGAAAATGATGTCATTAATGACTCACCCTCATGTCGTTCCAAGCCCGTAAGACCTCCGTTCATCTTCGGAACACAGTTTAAGATATTTTAGATTCAGTCCGAGAGCTGTTTGTCCCTCCATTGAAAATTTATGTACGGTATACTGTCCTTGTCCAGAAAGGCAATAAAGACATCATCAAAGTAGTCCATGTGACCTCAGTGAGTTAGTTAGAATTTTTTGAAGCATCGAAAATACATTTTTGTTCCAAAAATAACAAAAACGACGACTTTATTCAGCATTGTATTCTCTTCCGGTTCTTTTGTCAATCCGCGTTCATGAGTCCGCTGACGTAAGACGAGCTGACGTGTTATCTGGTGCGCCCGAGCTTCGTTTACAGTCTGAGGGAGACGCACGCTGTAAACAAACAATCTTTGCAAACATGTCTAAGGATTTCGACACAGGGGAGACTTGCATTTTTTTTAACCAGACATATTTATTTGAACCCGAATACACGGACACACCAGATAACACGTCAGCAGCGTCTTACGTCAGCAGCGTCACTGGCCTCGTGAACGCGGATTGACAACAGAACCGGAAGAGAATACAATGCTGAATAAAGTCGTCGTTTTTGTTATTTTTGGAACAAAATGTATTTTCGATGCTTCAAAAAATTCTAACTAACTCACTGAGGTCACGTGGACTACTTTGATGATGTCTTTATTGCCTTTCTGGACAAGGACAGTATACCGTACATAGATTTTCAATGGAGGGACAGAAAACTCTCGGACTAAATCTAAAATATCTTAAACTGTGTTCCGAAATGAACGGAGGTCTTACGGGCTAGGAACGACATGAGGGTGAGTCATTAATGACATAATTTTCATTTTTGGCTGAACTAACCCTTTAAGGTAAAGTGTTTTGTGAAAAATATACAGTCTACACACACACATATTGCACACTGAACAGCATTATAGAGAAAATAATTGTGCCTTATGAGACCAATGCACTGTGTTGTCATTCATAAAAGGACATCAAAGGCCCTACCTATTATGAAACAGCATGTCTGTCGTAACTCCACTGAAATCTCCATGCTAAGCAAATAAAGCGTTCACAATATAACGTTCACCATCTGGAGTTTTTACATGTTTTTAAACGTATTACATGAGAAATATTGATATTGATTTTGTATAAAATAATCATCAATCCTATTGTTTTTCAGTAATTCCGCACGCAGCGCGATTCTACTATGGAAAAGGCACACGGGGGTCAGGGCAGTTAGAGTCTCGTTTTTTAAACAAACCCACACATATTATGATTAATTTGATTAATCATATATATTATGATTAAAATGGAATGGGGGGGGGGGGGGGGGTTTGCTAACACAGAAACCGAAAATTCTCGGGGCAGCAGCATTTGTCCAAATTTCAATCCTAACCGTTCTATTTCATCAGAAACGATCTTAAAACAGGGCTTTAAGTGTAAAATACCGAACTTGTCCTTTAAGGCACGAGTAGAGTAACGGTGATAATATGGCTACGTAGCCTATATCAAACACGTTTTGCTATTAAGGGCAGCCTACCACACCATTGATGTGAACTTAGCTATACATGCCATTTACGTCAGAGGGAGCTATTTCCGGCCCTGTAGAGATTTAGTGAAATGCCCATACTTTTTTATTTTGCTTCTTCGCCATTTTTAATTTACACATGTCTCATATTTGTGTTATTGCTGCTATTTGTGTTATTGACCTTTCAGTAATAAAAAAAAAAGACTTAAGATTATTGTGGGAGTATTTTTGTATTTTCCAAATACTAATTACTTGTATTTTATTTTAATACATTTTTCACATCAGTATTTTGTATTTTATTTTGTTACATTTTATGAGCCAGTATTTGTATTTTGTAACAAAATAGTTTTTGATGTATTTGTGCCCACCTCTGTGTGCATTTATGATTATGATAAACTGAAAGAATAATTATCCGTTTGCAGCATAACGGAATGTTTTTTAAGTAACTGGAAGTGACGCGAGTAGCTTCACTTTCACCTTACAAATGGCCACATCACATTTATATTTAGATAGAAGCAGCATTAACAATATGACACTCACCTATGACAGCAATTTCAATTTGGTATTCAGGAACGATGTAGTTGTATTTCAATGTACCGCTGTGAAGTCTGAAGTAATATGACCCATTATGACTTTGATTGACATTATCGAAGCGGGTGGTGCAGTTTTTCTCTGTAGGAGTGCCAAATATTTCTCCTTTTAACAATCCAGTGTTGGGGCTACTGGAGTCAAACACTACAGTGTCAGGGTTTTCGTCTTTATACCATATTCTCTTTGCATCTTTAGTGAGGTCTCCTTCATGTGTTTGATCAATATCAAATCTGCAGGGTATGAAAACACATGATCCTCGTAGAGCTTCTACTCTCTTCGGCAGACTGATATTAAAAACACAAAAAACTCCTAAAACACACAGACAAGAGGAACTGATCACACAGAGTTTACATGCAGAATAAACTGCCGCACTTATTGCTCTTTAATCTTACAAAGGTCATATGAAAATGCTTTCAGAATATTAATTCAGCATTGGAATAATCTATAAGAATGAAACCTTGTATCAGACATCCAGTGAGGAGGAACGTCACAGATATTTCCATCATTCACATTCACTCCACCTTACAACAGAAAATACAAACACACAATCATATACACTCTTATTGTATGGCTCTTTATTGGCATTGATGGTTTTATGAAGAACCTTTAACATCCATGGAATCTTTCCATTCCATAAAAGGTTATTTATAGTGAAAAAAACAATGTTCAGATTATTTAAAGGTTCTTCATATTAAGAAAAAATGGTTCTTTTAAGAAGTGTGAAAAAGTGAGAAAGTTTCCATAAATTGTTCTTCTATGGAATCGCTGCATGTGAAAAAAACACTCTTTTGGAACCGTTATTTTTAAGAGTGTATAAACTTAACAATTATTTCCAACTTAAACTTTGGTCTAAACATTATTTCTAAATCCAAAATCAATTTTTCATGAGTGAGAGAAATGTCATGAGAAAAAATACCGGCTACTAAATCAAACTCTAAATACCTCAAAAATGTTAACTTTTTTTTTTAGAAAGATTAAAAACAGTTTAATCTTGAACATGTTTTACAACCTGAGTGTCAAAAGACGGAAAATCTCAAAATGACAGAAGTTTGTTGTGTGTAAATGCTTACCAGAGAAGAGTGAAAGAGCGACTGTGACTCTTCTTCACTGGATAGAGGGAGAACTGTGTGAAAACAACATGTCTTTACTGATATTACAGTTTTCACCACTTCCCCTTTCAGTCCGAACTAAATAACTATAGCCTGAGTAAATATATATGCGAATCAGTATGAAGATTATAATACCCCCCACCCTAAAAAAAAATTAAAAATTTACTTGAAATGTCTTGTGAGATCCAGTGTAGAAATAATAATTCTAAATGCTCAACAATTCTTAAATATTATTCAGGAATAAGTGTTAAATCACATTTTAAATGAAATCCTACAGTTGCAAACATTGTGATTGAAATATTAACTTTTCATTTCATTGCGTTTCTTAGTTTTTAAGGTTGGCTATTATAGTATTACAGTAAGAAACATGGGAAATTCTGGACTAAATAGCTTACAGATTCATTCTTACCCAAGATACTGACTGAAACCGAAAGCAGAACAGATTTCAGCAAAAACTGCTGTTTTGTATCCGGTTTGTTTCTCTAATTCCGAAACCGATGATAAAATGTATGGAAGCTTGTTTCCAATTCCACCAATAAAAAATGTATTACTCTCAGTGTCACTTTCATCAAAAAATTTTCATTAAGATCCTTAAAAATAAATAAAAATAAAAAATATATTTTATTTTGCCTATATTAACAATGGTCAGAATGGGGATGGGGATGGGGGGGTCAATAATGCCATGCTCAGGGACGGCGCTCATTAGTGAATCACGATCATATTTTCTCCTCATCAACCGCGATCATAATAAAGTGCTATTAAATATGAAGCAAAAGACCGTGGGCTTCAGGCACATCTCAGAATAGCTCAGAAGATAACAAGTCTGCCAATTCTCACACATTCAACATGAGAGACACTGACACGCTCTCACGCCACGTCCGTTTTAACACGCAGTGAAAAATCGCAGGTTAATATGATATGAAACAGTCTCAGCCAGGGGCGCCGCTCGAAATTTTGGGCCCTATAAGAATATGACGTTGGGCCCCCTACCGCACCCATTTCATAAAATCGATCTCTGGGGCCCCAGAAGTGTGTGGTCCTAACTCCACCGGCATTACAGCATGAACAGCATTAAATATAAAAACACATGCCTTACCTTTTGGTTGAAGTGCAGTTTTTATTGCATAAGTGGTATAACGTTTTGCTGAAAGCTGATTTTTTTATTGTCGCTTCCATTCTCCTGATTGCTATTATTTAATTTATTTGTTAACAAAAACATCCAGGGAAGATTGAATAGGCCTGTTTCTTTTCATTTTTACTCAGTATCTGACAGCTGTTAAAGTATAATTTAAATTGTGTATAAACACAATTGGGTTTTCGACATTGTTAAAATAATAATAAAAACATGTTGTTTTTTTCTGAAGTGGGATCCAATCTTCAGCTGGCTGACAGGAGCCGTCACTGGCATGTCATGTGACCTGTCAGTGGCTGGCTGGCAGTCTGCCTTAGCAAGTTTCAGAAACTGTTTATTTTTGGAAGTATTTGTGTTTTGTGTTCCTCCCTCTCTAGCTCATTTAATATGCATCTGTTGACATGATTATGTTAAAAAATGCCTTATATTAATCCAAGTTGTTAATTTTAATAATAATACCAGCTGATAGACTCCCTGTATGTTTACAGCATTAGTTGAGAGATTTTTTTTTTCTTGAGAAAAATTCACATGTAGCTACTGTACCTGATATTTATCCAAATTCATCTATATGGACTCAAGATCGGAATCAAATTGCAAGTTTCTGAATTGAAATCGTGAAATAGGCTACCGGACATTGTACCTTGTAAAAGAAATTTACAACACCCCCCCTCCATCCATAATTCTCACTCCATGCTAAACTCAAAAGTTAGCAGTCCTGAACAATAGATGCATGTCCTCTCGTGATCTGCTATTGGTGAGTAGCTACTTTGGTGGCTTAAAAACCCCTGATTATTGTCGAAAGCTCCGATCTTTTTGAAGATTCACTCAAAATGTAACCATCAAATAATATAAATTCTTACATAATTCTAAACATAATGCGTTAAACAGACGTCTTGACCGTTGTGCCTCGTCTGCTTTATCAGTTTCTCACGCCATGTTTCAAGTTCTACACCCTGTGCTCTTTTCCATTTTGTTTGCATTTATGGACTACTCTCACTGAGCCTAATGACGCACTTCCACTTTATAGTAATACATATCACTTATTGCATTAAAAGCACAAATGTGTTCACTCATTTGCCCACGTCACAGTGAGGGTAGGGTTTAGGGGTGGGGTCGGGTGAAAGCCATTAGTGCTGCATTCCACTTTTAGACACACACTTGCAAACGTCCCTAAGCACTTCCCCTCGGGGGACTCCCTGCCGCCATTTTGAAGTGTGTTCCACTTCGTGAAGTGGACGAGAGAAGTTTATATGGACAGACCCTCGCTTCCTCAATTTTGACCAAGGGAGCGAGTCTAATTCATATGTACACTTGACCACTCAGTGTGCAGTGTGAGAGGGGGAGTGGCCACTCAATGTGCAGTGTGAGAGGGGGTGTGGTCACTCAGTGTGCAGTGTGAGAGGGGGAGTGACCACTCAGTGTGCAGTGTGAGAGAGGGAGTGACCACTCAGTGTGCAGTGTGAGAGGGGGAGTGGCCACTAAGTGTGCAGTGTGAGAGGGGGAGTGACACTCAATGTGCAGTGTGAGAGGGGGAGTGACCACTCAGTGTGCAGTGTGAGAGGGGGAGTGACCACTCAATGTGCAGTGTGAGAGGGGGAGTGACCACTCAGTGTGCAGTGTGAGAGGGGGAGTGACCACTCAATGTGCAGTGTGAGAGGGGGAGTGGCCACTCAGTGTGCAGGGTGAGAGGGGTTGTGGCCACTCAGTGTGCAGTGTGAGAGGGGGAGTGACCACTCAATGTGCAGTGTGAGAGGGGGAGTGACCACTCAGTGTGCAGTGTGATAGGGGGAGTGACCACTCAATGTGCAGTGTGAGAGGGGGAGTGGCCACTCAGTGTGCAGTGTGAGAGGGGGAGTGACCACTCAGTGTGCAGTGTGAGAGGGGGTGTGGCCATTCAATGTGCAGTGTGAGAGGGGGAGTGACCACTCAATGTGCAGTGTGAGAGGGGGAGTGACCACTCAGTGTGCAGTGTGAGAGGGGGAATGGCCATTCAATGTGCAGTGTGAGAGGGGGAGTGACCACTCAATGTGCAGTGTGAGAGGGGGAGTGACCACTCAGTGTGCAGTGTGAGAGGGGGAGTGACCACTCAGTGTCCAGTGTGAGAGGGGGAGTGACCACTCAATGTGCAGTGTGAGAGGGGAGTGACCACTCAGTGTGCAGTGTGAGAGGGGGAGTGACCACTCAGTGTGCAGTGTGAGAGGGGGAGTGGTCACTCAGTGTGCAGTGTGAGAGGGGGAGTGACCACTCAGTGTGCAGTGTGAGAGGGGGAATGGCCATTCAATGTGCAGTGTGAGAGGGGGAGTGACCACTCAGTGTGCAGTGTGAGGGGGAGTGGCCACTCAGTGTGCAGTGTGAGAGGGGGAGTGACCACTCAGTGTGCAGTGTGAGGGGGAGTGGCCACTAAGTGTGCAGTGTGAGAGGGGGAGTGACACTCAATGTGCAGTGTGAGGGGGAGTGGCCACTAAGTGTGCAGTGTGAGAGGGGGAGTGGCCACTCAGTGTGCAGTGTGAGAGGGGGAGTGACCACTCAGTGTGCAGTGTGAGGGGGAGTGGCCACTAAGTGTGCAGTGTGAGAGGGGGAGTGGCCACTCAGTGTGCAGTGTGAGAGGGGGAGTGACCACTCAGTGTGCAGTGTGAGAGGGGGAGTGACCACTCAGTGTGCAGTGTGAGAGGGGGAGTGACCACTCAGTGTGCAGTGTGAGAGGGGGAGTGACCACTCAGTGTGCAGTGTGAGAGGGGGAGTGACCACTCAGTGTGCAGTGTGAGAGGGGGAGTGGCCACTCAGTGTGCAGTGTGAGAGGGGGTGTGGCCACTCAGTGTGCAGTGTGAGAGGGGGAGTGACCACTCAGTGTCAAGTGTGAGAGGGGGTGTGGCCACTCAGTGTGCAGTGTGAGTGGGGGAGTGTCCACTCAGTGTGCAGTGTGAGAGAGGGAGTGGCCACTCAGTGTGAAGTGTGAGAGGGGGAGTGGCCACTCAGTGTGCAGTGTGAGAGGGGGTGTGGCCACGCAGTGTGAGAGGAGGAGTGGCCACAAAGTGTGCAGTGTGAGAGGGGGAGTGACCACTCAATGTGCAGTGTGAGAGGGGGTGTGGCCACTCAGTGTGCAGTGTGAGGGGGGGAGTGACCACTCAGTGTGCAGTGTGAGGGGGAGTGGCCACTAAGTGTGCAGTGTGAGAGGGGGAGTGACCACTCAATGTGCAGTGTGAGAGGGGGAGTGACCACTCAGTGTGCAGTGTGAGAGGGGGAGTGGCCACTCAATGTGCAGTGTGAGAGGGGGTGTGGTCACTCAGTGTGCAGTGTGAGAGGGGGAGTGACCACTCAGTGTGCAGTGTGAGAGAGGGAGTGACCACTCAATGTGCAGTGTGAGAGGGGGAGTGGCCACTAAGTGTGCAGTGTGAGAGGGGGAGTGACACTCAATGTGCAGTGTGAGAGGGGGAGTGACCACTCAGTGTGCAGTGTGAGAGGGGGAGTGACCACTCAATGTGCAGTGTGAGAGGGGGAGTGGTCACTCAGTGTGCAGGGTGAGAGGGGTTGTGGCCACTCAGTGTGCAGTGTGAGAGGGGGAGTGACCACTCAATGTGCAGTGTGAGAGGGGGAGTGACCACTCAGTGTGCAGTGTGAGAGGGGGAGTGGCCACTCAGTGTGCAGTGTGAGAGGGGGAGTGACCACTCAATGTGCAGTGTGAGAGGGGGAGTGGCCACTCAGTGTGCAGTGTGAGAGGGGGAGTGACCACTCAGTGTGCAGTGTGAGAGGGGGAATGGCCATTCAATGTGCAGTGTGAGAGGGGGAGTGACCACTCAATGTGCAGTGTGAGAGGGGGAGTGACCACTCAGTGTGCAGTGTGAGAGGGGGAGTGACCACTCAGTGTGCAGTGTGAGAGGGGGAGTGACCACTCAATGTGCAGTGTGAGAGGGGAGTGACCACTCAGTGTGCAGTGTGAGAGGGGGAGTGACCACTCAGTGTGCAGTGTGAGAGGGGGAGTGACCACTCAGTGTGCAGTGTGAGAGGGGGAATGGCCATTCAATGTGCAGTGTGAGAGGGGGAGTGACCACTCAGTGTGCAGTGTGAGGGGGAGTGGCCACTCAGTGTGCAGTGTGAGAGGGGGAGTGACCACTCAGTGTGCAGTGTGAGGGGGAGTGGCCACTAAGTGTGCAGTGTGAGAGGGGGAGTGGCCACTCAATGTGCAGTGTGAGAGGGGGTGTGGTCACTCAGTGTGCAGTGTGAGAGGGGGAGTGACCACTCAGTGTGCAGTGTGAGAGAGGGAGTGACCACTCAATGTGCAGTGTGAGAGGGGGAGTGGCCACTAAGTGTGCAGTGTGAGAGGGGGAGTGACACTCAATGTGCAGTGTGAGAGGGGGAGTGACCACTCAGTGTGCAGTGTGAGAGGGGGAGTGACCACTCAATGTGCAGTGTGAGAGGGGGAGTGGTCACTCAGTGTGCAGGGTGAGAGGGGTTGTGGCCACTCAGTGTGCAGTGTGAGAGGGGGAGTGACCACTCAATGTGCAGTGTGAGAGGGGGAGTGACCACTCAGTGTGCAGTGTGAGAGGGGGAGTGGCCACTCAGTGTGCAGTGTGAGAGGGGGAGTGACCACTCAATGTGCAGTGTGAGAGGGGGAGTGGCCACTCAGTGTGCAGTGTGAGAGGGGGAGTGACCACTCAGTGTGCAGTGTGAGAGGGGGAATGGCCATTCAATGTGCAGTGTGAGAGGGGGAGTGACCACTCAATGTGCAGTGTGAGAGGGGGAGTGACCACTCAGTGTGCAGTGTGAGAGGGGGAGTGACCACTCAGTGTGCAGTGTGAGAGGGGGAGTGACCACTCAATGTGCAGTGTGAGAGGGGAGTGACCACTCAGTGTGCAGTGTGAGAGGGGGAGTGACCACTCAGTGTGCAGTGTGAGAGGGGGAGTGGCCACTCAGTGTGCAGTGTGAGAGGGGGAGTGACCACTCAGTGTGCAGTGTGAGAGGGGGAATGGCCATTCAATGTGCAGTGTGAGAGGGGGAGTGACCACTCAGTGTGCAGTGTGAGGGGGAGTGGCCACTCAGTGTGCAGTGTGAGAGGGGGAGTGACCACTCAGTGTGCAGTGTGAGGGGGAGTGGCCACTAAGTGTGCAGTGTGAGAGGGGGAGTGACACTCAATGTGCAGTGTGAGAGGGGGAGTGACCACTCAGTGTGCAGTGTGAGAGGGGGAGTGACCACTCAGTGTGCAGTGTGAGAGGGGGAGTGACCACTCAGTGTGCAGTGTGAGAGGGGGAGTGACCACTCAGTGTGAGGGGGAGTGGCCACTCAGTGTGCAGTGTGAGAGGGGGAGTGACCACTCAATGTGCAGTGTGAGAGGGGAGTGACCACTCAGTGTGCAGTGTGAGAGGGGGAGTGACCACTCAGTGTGCAGTGTGAGAGGGGGAGTGGCCACTCAGTGTGCAGTGTGAGAGGGAGTGGCCACTCAGTGTGCAGTGTGAGAGGGGGAGTGGCCAGCGGCTAGAGCAGCAAAAGCCAACGTGTGCTGCTTTTACCGATATATTTACCGATATCTTTTGCATTTCTAATCCAAACAACGCCAAACTTGGCACTGCACTTACTCGTGCCCGTAGAAAAACACGTGTCAATTTTGAAATCCATCGGACTAACGGTTCGAGAGATATGCGGATAACACACACACAGTTCCTGTAATTTATAGATAGATATATGCTGGTGTGTTTCTTTGGTCCCCCAGCACTATTTGTTTGTTGAGTGAGTGTGTGTGTGTGTGTATCTCTGTGTGTGGGAGTAAGGGGGTATGAGGGCAGGTTATTGTTATCTCCCATATGTCTCCTATACTGTATTGGCGATGGCTGTGTGTTTAGCTTGAGTGGTATCAATTGGTATCAATTGCACTGATTGATATTTGGTGTGTATTTATTTATGTGTAGTATTTAAGTGATTGATTGATTAATGGATGTTTATATGTGATGCAGGGAGGAGATTAAGTCAGTTGATCAAGTCAAATTGTATTTCTTAACAGCAGACCATCAAATAATAAATGAAGATTAAAATTAATTCATCCATAATCAGGTTTAAAACTTTAATACACAAACTTACAGACTTTTGCCCTCATCTAAACAGCAAGCACAAAAGTTCACCGTAAGTCAATCTGCTATATTTGAGGCATAAAGATTAATAAAATAAAATAATTTAAACAGATGACATATGATTAAATGATAAAAAATATGCAAATGATAAAACATAAGCAATAAATTTATTTTCTCCTTTTTCTGATTAATCAATATGGCTTTGAGGTTTGCTGTGTAATGCATGTTAGATGATCACATTGATTATAGATGATCACATTAATTAACTTGATTTATTCCACAACAACCTTTGAAACCCCATGCTGAATATGTTACCCTGTTCGTTGATGTCTTATTCTTTTCTAAGCTAACGTATTGCTGATGATCATTCATTTCAAATACACAGTCAGTTGAATTGGGTTTTGTTTTCTTGGTTATTGAGCCCACATCTTTGGTCCAGTAGAGAAACTGTGAATTACCCTTATTGTATTTGGGGTTGTTACAAGTACGCACGTCTGTCAGTCTGTAGGTTTCAATAAACTGTTATTGATTCAACAACTGCCCTGTGATGAACTGGACATTTGTCCGGTGTGTTTCTCTGCTTTCAGCCCGAGACGCTGGGACAGGCTCCAACATCCCCGCATAGGACCCTACACACACAGGACAAGCACTTTGGAGAAGGGATGGATGGATGACGAGCACATGCATGAGACCAGATGAGTGTGTTAATCTGTTTCTTCTTGAGGACAATAAGTGTATCTGCATTATTATATGGAAACAGCAGGACCAGAAGCAGCTGATCTTTAGGTTTACTAGAAATCTTCCAGGCTGGTGTGTTGGACTGTTTTGCATAAAATGTGACAAAATTTATTTGAAACAAACAAAACAAATGTTATTTGCAAGTTATGTATTGACAGTTTTGAGTTTGATAATAAAGTTCTTAATTACCATTTTTGTGATTGTTTGTACATTTGAAACACCTTGTTTTAATAAATGGTTTGGAATATTGTTTCCCTTTTTCGCCCACATCAGCTTGACAATGTGTAACAAAAGATGTTGTACATGATAGCAAATGATGCAGATTCAAATCCTGAGCAGACATTTTTAAAATCATCCTAATATTAGTTCCATACAGATAAGACAATGAAGTCATTCATATAAATGAACACCGATAATGTGTAAGAAATTACTGGAAAACTTTAGAGTAAAAGCTGACAAAGCCAAGAACACAAAAGCTAAAACAAAACAATGAATATAAAGGTTCTGTAGTTCAGAGCATAATTAGATTTATTTTATCCTGAAAGTAATGGTTCAAATACGACTATTTTTTTACATTTGAATTAAAGACAGAAAACGTTAAAGCTCTAAACTTGAATTTACCATGTATAGCTCAGTGGCTCAAATATTGTATTTTATGCATGGAGTCCTTTGTTCAAATCCTATTGTTGCATATAAAACACTGTGCAAAACACCCTAAGTTCAAATCCAACTATTGCTTATATTGTTGTTTTGTTGAATGCTGTTGCTGTAGATAAACTTAAAATCAACTGTATTAAACCAACTCAAAGTCTGTGAATCAGTGGTAAATCACTTGCCTCTCATATGTGGGGTTCTTGGATCAAGTCCCACAATTCCAAATATTTTACCATATTAACACAAAGCTCTCAAGAAAAAAACCTATCCAAAACGTGAATTTTCTCATCAGATTCAGTGGCTCAAGTGGTAAAGCACTACGCTTAAATCATAGAGTCCCGGTTCTAAATACCACTATTGCTTACGTTACAGTGTTGTTTTAATTAATGCTGTAAATAAACTATAAATCAACTGAATTAATCTGTGGCTCAGTGATAAAACACTTGCCTATCATGCAAAGAGTTTCTGGTTCAAATCCTGCCATTACTAAAATTTTCTTTATAGAAAACAAAGCCCTCAATAAACCTCAGACCAACACCAACCCTTCAAGTTTCAGCATTACGTTTATGAGTTCCAATCCCCTTTTATATGCATTAAATTACATTAAAACAGTCTCGATCTGCAACTGTGTAATTCACACAAATTTCCACAGGAGGGCGAAACACATTTATGTTTATTAGACTCGATTTGCAAAAGAGTAATTCACACAAATCACCACCGGAGGGCAAAACACTTTTATGGTTATTAGACTCGATTTGTAACGGTGTAATTCACACAAATCACCACCGGTGGGCAAAATCCTTTTATGTTCATTAGACTCGATTTGTAACGGTGTAATTCATGCAAATCACCACAGGAGGGCAAAACACTTTTATGTTTATTAGACTCGATTTGTAACGGTGTACTACATAAAAATCACCACCGGTGGGCAAAATCCTTTTATGTTCATTAGACTCGATTTGTAACGGTGTAATTCACACAAATCACCACCGGAGGGCAAAACCCTTTTATGTTTATTAGACTCGATTTGTAACGGTGTAATTCACACAATCACCACAGGAGGGCAAAATCCTTTTATGTTCATTATACTCGATTTGTAACGGTGTAATTCACACAAATCACCACCGGAGGGCGAAACACTTTTATGTTCATTATACTCGATTTGTAACGGTGTAATTCACGCAAATCACCACAGGAGGGCGAAACACTTTTATGTTTATTAGACTCGATTTGTAACAGTGTAATTCACACAAATCACCACCGGAGGGCGAAACACTTTTATTTTCATTAGACTCGATTTGTAACGGTGTAATTCACGCAAATCACCACAGGAGGGCGAAACACTTTTATGTTTATTAGACTCGATTTGTAACAGTGTAATTCACACAAATCACCACCGGAGGGCGAAACACTTTTATGTTCATTATACTCGATTTGTAACAGTGTAATTCACACAAATCACCACCGGAGGGCAAAACCCTTTTATGTTTATTAGACTCGATTTGTAAAAGTGTAATTCACACAAATCACCACAGGAGAGCGAAACACTTTTATGTTCATTATACTCGATTTGTAACAGTGTAATTCACACAAATCACCACCGGAGGGCAAAACCCTTTTATGTTTATTAGACTCGATTTGCAACATTGTAATTCACACAAATCACCACCGGAGGGCGAAAGTCATTTATGTTTATTAGACTCGATTTGTAACAGTGTAATTCACACAAATCACCACAGGAGAGCGAAACACTTTTATTTTCATTAGACTCGATTTGTAACAGTGTAATTCACACAAATCACCACAGGAGGGCGAAACTCATTTATGTTTATTAGACTCGATTTGTAACAGTGTAATTCACACAAATCACCACAGGAGAGCGAAACACTTTTATTTTCATTAGACTCGATTTGTAACAGTGTAATTCACACAAATCACCACCGGAGGGCGAAACACTTTTATGTTCATTAGACTCGATTTGTAACAGTGTAATTCACACAAATCACCACCGGAGGGCGAAACACTTTTATGTTCATTATACTCGATTTGTAATAGTGTAATTCACACAAATCACCACAGGAGGGCGAAACACTTTTATGTTTATTAGACTCGATTTGTAACAGTGTAATTCACACAAATCACCACCGGAGGGCGAAACACTTTTATGTTCATTATACTCGATTTGTAATAGTGTAATTCACACAAATCACCACCGGAGGGCAAAACCCTTTTATGTTTATTAGACTCGATTTGTAAAAGTGTAATTCACACAAATCACCACAGGAGAGCGAAACACTTTTATGTTCATTATACTCGATTTGTAACAGTGTAATTCACACAAATCACCACCGGAGGGCAAAACCCTTTTATGTTTATTAGACTCGATTTGCAACATTGTAATTCACACAAATCACCACCGGAGGGCGAAAGTCATTTATGTTTATTAGACTCGATTTGTAACAGTGTAATTCACACAAATCACCACAGGAGAGCGAAACACTTTTATTTTCATTAGACTCGATTTGTAACGGTGTAATTTACACAAATCACCACCGGAGGGGAAAACCCTTTTATGTTTATTAGACTCGATTTGTAACAGTGTAATTCACACAAATCACCACAGGAGAGCGAAACACTTTTATTTTCATTAGACTCGATTTGTAACGGTGTAATTTACACAAATCACCACAGGAGGGCGAAACACTTTTATGTTTATTAGACTCCATTTGTTACGGTGTAATTTACACAAATCAATGTATTTGAACAGAAGACAGGGCAGAACATAGTGTAAATACATTGTTATGAGGGTTATGTTAGTATATTCTTCTGCTTTCACCTCTAGCAGAAGGATAGTACATAAAAGTTACTCGACTTGTATTGATTTGATTCACAAACATAACCACAGCAGGGCGCAACATATTCAAGTTCATTGGATTTCATTTGTTTTCATTCACAAAAATTAGCGCAAATAAGTCACTCTCTTGACTTATATGCAATTATATATATATACATTTTGAACAAAAGACAGGACACAACATAGATAGTGTAAATAGTTATGATTGGCAGTTTATATGTTTTTCTGCTCTCACCCTCTTACAGAAATGTAGCGCATTTAAACTGATTAGACTGTGTAATTCAAAATATCACCACATGAACGCAATAACAAATTAGAATTTAAAATGAACATGGCCAGCAAAAAGCTTTTTCAGACTAGTATCAAACAGGTTTTACCATCAAGAATAGCTCAGATTATAGCAACATTTTTGTTCAGTCAAATAATAAAAGTAAAGTATAATTATAAACCCTTGCAATGCCAGTGAATATCAAGTATTGTGAGTGAGTATTTTTCCACAATGACAAGTACAACATCTTTGAACTACAATAAAATAATTAAATCTAATGTAAAAGACTGAACCAGTCTGAGTTCTACACAATCTCTGTAGTAGAGAGGATCATTGTTTACTAAAAGTTTTTTTTAATTGTTTTTACACTAAAAACAAGATAAAGATATTACAAAGCACATGATTTACTTGAAACTCAGTGGTGTAATGGAGAAATAAATGTCTGACAACACTGGAACAGAGACGTGTGATCACTGACACAACAAACATCTTTTCCTCAACCTAAGTTGAGATCAAATATAAATGACCTTGAAAACATCATATTTGCATCTCAGGCTCTGTGCTTCAGTGGATAGTCGTCTCCCTTCCAAACCTGAAAGTCGTGGTTCAATCCCAACATTTGCTGAAGTTATTCATCATTTAAACACAAAGCTCTGGATCAAACCTGTTGAAAACGCTCATCATCTCTGCAGTCTCAGTGGCTCAGGAGAGAAAGTGTTGTGTTTCAATCACAGCGTCCTGAGATCAAATCCCACTATTGCTGACTTTCAATTGTTCTCATTAAACGAGGAGTCCAAAACACCAGCTGTCATTGTGAAATCCATGATGTGTGTGAAGTTAAGACTTTTAACTTAACTAGCTACTCCCATTATTGCTGACTTTCAAAAGACAAACATACCAGCAGAACCAATTAAAAATGTGTGGTCTAGTGGTACTGGTACCATCCCTGAAATGAAAGGTTGCCAGTTCTATTCCAGCTTATTGTTGCAGTTTAACACTCTTGTGATTTCAGACTCCGTTTCAAGAGATAAAGTTACCAGGAGCAGCGGCTGAACTGTGCAGGCTCTAGTGGCTCAGTGGTGGAGTCATGGTATCACCTTCCAAAGGTCCATGGTTCTAGCCTGTAAACGTAGCTCATGATACAAAGTGTTGTGTTGTGTTGTGGCTTGAGTTTAAATCCTGCTATTGCTCATGTTAAAGACCATTTATTGCTTTATATCCAACAAAGCGGCTCAAGCGGCTGCACTCAGGGTGAAAGCCATGGTGGTGTAGTGGTTAAACACACGTTACTGAAAGACAAGGTTGTGGCAGAGTCACCGGTTCATAGCTCAGTGTGTTAGATGTGTCATTTAACTGGTTTATTGTGAAAGCCCGGCTCACATACTGGTGAATAGTGAAATATAAGTTCCTTCACATGTTCAGACAAGAGATCTGTGGCTCACAGGTAAGAGCGCTGCCTCATGGGTTCAGAGGTTGCTGGTTTGAGTCCAGCCAGATCTCTGCGATATGAATGAATGCTGTGGTGTGAGTGAGAAGGTGTGGGGGATCATGGGGTCCCCCCTGAGCTCCCGCACGATGTCCAGCAGGGGTTATGCTTTTGACTGGAAAAAATGAAAATGGCTATTAAAATTTTCATCTGTCGTCCCTTCCCCACCTACTTAGGTTTCCATCATTTGCCTTTCAAAGGATTGGCCCTCCAAAAAGAAAATGATGGTAACCTACACACTTACACACTAACATGTCAGAAGCATTACCTGTGCCTGAGCTGATGTCCATCATTACAGTCAATGTCTGTCCACACGTCCCAGAGCTCTGCTTCTGTTGGCTGGATGTAACGATCCAAAAACATTCCTTCTGTAAGGAAAGACATCAATAAAAATAGACATTACTCCATTTTATACATCAGTCTCAAGACTAGTTCATAGATCTAAGTGGAATACAATGAAATCCTAAATCTGTACAGTGTGAAAAATACATTACAGAATATATTATACTTCAGTGATGCTGTGCCTATAATAATCTTAGGGTTCAAGTAAAATTAAGATGAGACTTTCCTTCAGAATAAACAAGAGTAATCCTAAAAGGCGGGTTTCCTGCACATGGTTTTAGCCTTTCTTGGACTGTATTTCTGATGCTTTTCATTAAAGTAAAACACTGCAGCTCTACAAAAGCATGAAGTAGCAGAAACACCAGAGCTTCACACACACACTGACTCTATCAACAAGCATCAATCCAGTAGATTATTACCTACAGTAACACTACAACAACTGAGACAAAGACCACGGTTTCCTATTATTTCACTTTACAATATACATATCTGATGGCGATTCATTAAAAGATTATAAATGTAACGCAACAACAACCTATTGATTTGTTCTTCTGAAGGTCTGACAGGGAGTTCAGCAACAGAGCAGAATATAAACAAGTCTAAATGACCTGACAGAGGAGCAGAATTCAAAATCAACACACACCTAAATAATGACCCAAATACAATAAATAAGGGCTGCTAGATGTGTGCTAATAATGTTACAAGAGAAAAACAATGTAAGTGAAGTAGACTTACAGGCCCAGTCTTGTGGCATCCTTGATTCCTGCAACGTTTGACTGTTTTCTTTTGTTTATGGGTTGAAATATGTGCTGTTAAGTGACATTATGAGAGTGTCACTGAGCTGTCATCTGCAGAATTTGTAGCCTTATTAAAACAAACTTTACATGTTGTGACTTTGACTGTTATCAAACGTAGTGTTGTCAATCACTGAAGCTGCGGGCAGAATGAACCTGAAGCTCGATTACGCCGCCTAGTGGAGCGGGTGGAAAACTGCGCTTCAGTTTCTATCGGTATTTTAGTGCCAAGAGAATCAAAGTTGATTCGGATTCAGATCGACTATATACCAAAAGGTCACACATACCTTAACATATTCATACTAAAGCAAAATACTAATTTTACTTGGTTAAATGTTTATTAGTCGGGTGACACACAGCTCATCATCAGCGCCCTCGTGTGGTCAATAAGTTTATCCGCTTTAATAATTGAAACTACAAACCCGAGGTGGCGAGTCGCAGGTGAGAGACTAACATTTACATTTTATGTTTTACAACAAATCTACGATTTTGTCACGGCCTCGACCAACAGAGCAACGTGGATCTAGTAGTTTCGTTCAATGATTCACATCAGCTTATGTGGTAAGACAGAAACAATGTTGTGTTGAACTCAGTGTAGACACATAAAATACGGGACAAAATGTGTTACGAACTTATTTTCCTTTGCCTGTGTATTGATTATTTGTTATGTTTGTTCACGATTTGACAATGACTTTGTGTTGTTTTGGTTGCATATTCATGTATTGTGATCAAACAGCTGCCTATATAAATGTGTCTAATGGCAGTTTTTTACTGCGTAATATAACAGACACATTGTCCTGTTTCTCTGCTCAGACTCCAGCATCTCTACATAGGACAAGTGTTTGGAGAATCATGGATGGAGAACAAGCACGTGCATGAGACCAGATTAATGTTCATGTACCCCACCTTGTGGACAATAAGTGTATCTGCATTAATATATGAAAACAGCATGAAGAGGAAAGAGATTTCCTGTTCCTGATGAGCCACTTTCCTGAGTTTAGCTCCAACCCTGATTAAAAACAGCTTTAGCAGCTGATCAAGATCTTCAGGATTATTAGTATCTTGCTGGAGGTTGTTGGACTGATTTATTTTTCACAAGACATAAGTCATATGTTACTTATGTTAATGACGTGTATGTGTTATCAGTTTTAGTTGAATGGAAACATGGTTTTAAATCCCTTGATATATGGAGTTCAGACTGTGGCTCAGGAGACGAAACATTGTGTTTTAATAATGGAGTCCTGAGAACAAATCCAAATATTGCTGACATTAAATTGTTGTTTTAATTAATGCTGTAGGTAAACTAAAAAATCTACCAAACTGAATCAAATCGATCATCACAAATGCCAAAGCTTCCCACAATTGCTAATATTTTTCATCATAGAAAACAAAGCCCTCAATAAAAACTTCTGGGACTCAGTGGCTCAAGAAATAAATGGTTGCATTTTAATCTTAGATAATCAATGTTAAATTGTATATTCAACAAAGTGCACCAAACAACAGATGACATTGTAGATAAAGTGGAATGGGTTCGAAACTCGCAACTGAATACCTTTTTCCATCATATAATACAAAGCTCTCAATAAAACCAGTCCAAACACACCATCAACTCAAAGGTTTCAGTGGCTCAAGATACAAAGTGTTGTGTTGTGATCCTGGAGTCCTGAGTTCAAATCCTGCCATTGCTTATGTTAAAGACCATGTATTGCATTATATCCAACAAAGCGGCTCAAACGGCAGCACTCAGTGTGAAAGCCATGGTGGTGTAGTGGTTAAACACACGTTACTGGAAGAAACGGTTGTGGCAGAGTCACCGGTTCAAACCCCATAGCTCAGTGTGTTAGATGTGTCATTTAACTGGTTTATTGTAAAAGCCCAGCTCACATACAGGTGAATAGTGAAATATAAGTTCCTTCACTTGTTCAGACAAGAGATCTGTGGCTCACAGGTAAGAGCGCTGCCTCACGGGTTCAGAGGTTGCTGGTTTGAGTCCAGCCAGATCTCTGCGATATGAATGAATGCTGTGGTGTGAGTGAGAAGGTGTGGGGGATCATGGGGTCTCCCCCTGAGCTCCCGCACGATGTCCAGCAGGGGTTATGCTTTTGACTGGAAAAAATGAAAATGGCTATTAAAATTTTCATCTGCCATCCCTTCCCCACCTACTTAGGTTACCATAATTTGCCTTTCAAAGGATTGGCCCTTCATAAAGAAAATGATGGTAACCTACACACTTACACACTAACATGTCAGAAGCATTACCTGTGCCTGAGCTGATGTCCATCATACAGTCAACGTCTGTCCACACGTCCCAGAGCTCTGCTTCTGTCGGCCGGGTTTATGCTCCACATCACTGATTCTGTAGAGTCACGGCATAAACAAAGACATCATTACACACTGTACATCTAAACAAATCTGAATTTAAAGAAAATAGTTTACAATAAAATCTGTTTGATCATAATGCATGAATCTGCAACCAAAACAACACAAAGTCATTGTGTAATCGTGAACAAACATAACAAATAATCAATACACAGGCAAAGGAAAATAAGTTCGTAACATATTTTGTCCCGTATTTTATGTGATTACAGTAATTCTGTATCAATTCATCTATTGTTTGTCTCATTTGATTCAATTACTGTCTCACGGGCCACACAATTATGAAAACACTTATTAAAACTAAAAAATAATTCCTCATTCAATGACAGACCTACAAAATTTCAGAACAAGATTACAGAAATGATACGCGACGAAAACCAAGAGCAAAAGTGTCTAGTAACTGCTTTTTTAATTAGTTTAACGTGTATAGTAATAGTATGACATTTTTCCTTAAAATACCGTTTAACTGTCATATAGCAGTCATTACCGGAAGCAGAAAAGCATGAAGCAACAGAAGAACATCCGAGCTTCACACAACTCCTGCGGACTCAACATCAATCCAGAAAACACTGCAATAAACTGAGTCCTTCATATTACATATTACAACTTATAGTGTGAATATATCAGAGGGTGATTTATTCAGAGACTAAAAAGATAACGCTACCACTAGCGATTGATTTGTTATATGGAGCGAGCAAGTCATTTGACAAGATAAATTGACTTTATGCGGAAAGTTACTTACAGGTGAGTCGCGTGTCATACTCGTTTCCTTCATTTTATCCGCCTGTGTGTCGGTTTTATTAGCAGTTGAGCTGTAATATGTGCTGTTAAAGTGATATGAAGAGCTGTCATCTCATCTGCACGTGTTGTTGTGATTGTCAGACTGAAGGAGAAACCCGCTTCTGCCGCCTTGAGGAGCGGAGGAAAACTGCACTTCACTTTGGATTATACTGGCACCGGCGATATCACATTTTTGAGACTTTGAATCATGAATCAGCAACAGAAACATGTTTAAATCCCACAGATCATCTTTTATAAAGCCTGAGCCTAAGTTATTTCATACACTTACATCAGATACAAGCTCTGTGGATCAGAAAAGTCTGGTCTTTCGTGTTTATGAATGTATTTTAACAGAAGAACATGGGGACAGCAGAAAGAATACATTTAAGCTAATTGGACTCGATTTGCAACGATGTAATTCACGAAAATCACCAAAGGAGTGCGTTTAAACAGTTTTGTTTAGTCAGATAATGAAAGTGAATTATAACTACAAACCCTTACAATGTCAGTATTGTAATCAATTATTTTTCCACAATGACAAAAAGTTCAACATCTTGAGGTTTGAACTACGTAAAAAGTAATCAGATCTAATGTAAAAGACTAAAACCAGCCCTGAGTTCTACACAATCTCTGTGGTAGAGGATAGTTTTTTTTACACTGCAAACTAGACAAAGAGATTATGAAAAACATGTTTTATCTGAAACTCAGTGGTGCAATGGATAAATGAGTGCGTTTGAATCACAACACTGAAACAGAGACATGTGATCAAATCCTACAGACATGATGAATGTCTTTTTCCTCAACCTATGTTAAGATCAAATCTAAATGATATTAAAAAACATAATATTTGCATCTCAGGCTCTATGGTTCAGTGGATAGTTTGAAACCTCTCTTCTAAACCTGAAAGTCCTGGTTCAATCCCAACATTTGCTGAAGTTATTCATCATTTAAACACAAAGCTCTGGATCAAACCTGTTGAAAACGCTCATCATCTCTGCAGTCTCAGTGGCTCAGGAGAGAAAGTGTTGTGTTTCAATCACAGCGTCCTGAGATCAAATCCCACTATTGCTGACTTTCAATTGTTCTCATTAGACGAGGAGTCCAAAACATTAGCTGTCATTGTGAAATCCATGATGGGCGAGTGGATAAACACACACACACACTCTCTGAGAACAAGAATGTGATGAAGGCACAGGATCAAATCTCACTTTAACTGCTTTATTGGAAACTCTCAGGATAATAGTGAAATATAAGTTCCTTCACATGGTCAGACAAGAGATCTGTGGCTCACAGGTACGAGCGCTGCCTCACGGGTTCAGAGGTTGCTGGTTTGATCCCAGTCGGGTCTCTGCGATAGGAGTGAATGTGTGTGTGAGTGGGGCGCCCAAAGGAGGGGGAAACCAGTGCGGTCTCCCCCCGGAGCTTCCGACACAGTCACCAGCAGGGGTTATGCTTTTGGACAACAAGGAAACAAAACTTTATTTGTATATAAGAAGAATCACACTCTGTCCCTTCCCCAACTGTTTAGGTTCCCATCATTTGCTTTTCAAAGGGGAGACCCTTCAAAAAGAAAGTGATGGGAACCTACATGTTTAGCACAGTAAAACACACAGACACATCATATACATTACCTGTCCATGAGCAGATGTCCATCATTACAGTCAATGTCTGTCCACACGACTCTGATCTCTGCTTCTGTCGGCCGGGTTTACGCTCCACAACACATCACTGATTCTGGAGAGTCACGGCATAAACAAAGACATCATTACACACTGTATATCTAAAAAAAAAAAAGATTAAAAATTATTTCAGCTAACTTAACTAAAATTAATAAATGTAATTTGTTATATATATTCAATAGTGCAAATTATTCTCAAACAATTGCAGAGTATATAATTCTTCAGTAATGCTGTAACAGTTCAGCTTCTGTTCAGTTCTGATGATGCTTTAACAAATCAAATCTGTGAACACCGAACAGAAGCAAAAATAATCTCCAATTCTGATGCTCCTATTAACACTAGTGCTACTTAAGGACATCTTTTTAAGGTTTTGCATAAAAATTGCATAAATTCAACTGCATACATTTTGGCAGAGGTGTGTATTTTTATTGGGATTCTACTATTTCGCCCTCATTTCCTTTAATAAATATATTTTACACTAGTAACACAAAATAGTTACATGCAGGACCTTAAGGACACAAATTTCTTCCCAGGGGCACTTAACTGTAAAATGATGCAGTCTTTGTTAAAAGGCTTTCACGCTTTAAATGAACATTTTAACTTTTTTTTTTTTTACCTGATTGTACCTGATTTTTATTTGCACCAGATTTGGCATATGAGGCAAAAAAAAAAAAATATTGCATATTATAGACCCAATTGGATAAATTGTGCATCTATAGCCTAATTGTGTGTGTGTGTTGGTATGGATGTCAGAGTGTGGTTTGTATCTGTCTACTATAAAATGTTAGCTTTGCTGGCATCTAATGTGGAAAATTTGGTACTGCACCCAAACTAAATCTGAAAGCTAATTTTTTGAGATATCAACCTCAAATTTGGAGCACAAATTCTTTAGATTTATGGCTTTGACGTTCTAGCTTTTTGAGTTCAACATGTTTTATAAAAAATATATATATATATATATTTTTTTTCACTTTTTAAACTTTTGTGCTTCAAATGTTTAATGACCATTTTGACATATTTTTGTCCTCTAACTAAGGACCTCAGAGTAACAATTTAAAATTGACGCATCATGTCAGCACTATATCAACCGAGACAAACAGTTTTCTTATTTTTCTACTTTATAATGTGAATATCAGATGACGATCCATTCAAAGATTATTAACGCAACAACTAGCAATTGATTTGATCTTCTGAAGGTCTGAAAGATCAGCATAAACAAAGACTGATAAATCTTAATAGAAGAGATGGGACTAACGTTACCTCAACTTGTTTATAGGTCAAATGATACGTTTTGTTTTTCAACAGCAAGAGTTTAAAGTTAGTTTTGTAGTTTTTAGTTCACATCATTTCATCATTTTACATGAACTGACAAAAGAGCCCTATGACATCTACTATGTAATCATATGTAAACTCAAACAATGACTTATTCAAATCACAACGGCTGTTAACAGGAGAAGATAAACCAGATAAATTGAGTTTATGCGGAAAGTTACTTACAGGTGAGTCGCGTGTCATACTCGTTTCTTTCATTTTATCCCCCTGTGTGTCGGTTTTATTAGCAGTTGAGCTGTAATATGTGCTGTTAAAGTGATATTTAGATCTGTCATCTTCTCTTCTGCAGGATCTGCACGTTTTGTTGTGATTGTCAGCGTCATGTTGTCAAGCAGCACAAGTGTCAGACTGAAGGAGAAACCCGCTTCTGCCGCCTTGAGGAGCGGAGGAAAACTGCAATTCACTTTCTTTAAAGGTGCAATGTGTACAAATTTTGAGTATCTATTAACATAAATGCAATATGACATCCATAACTACGTTTTCAGTGGTGTATAAAGAACTTACTTAATAAACCGTAATGTTTTTATTACCTTAGTTAGAATGAGACATTTATATCGCCATAACCGCGGACACCCCCTTCTATGAAGGTCGACATATAGTGACGTCATGTTTCTTCCGTAGCCGAACGCGAACAAACAGCGCTACGGAGTGCGTTTCATCACTACCTTGAAATAGAAGCAGGAGAAAGCCAGAAGCTAGCCATAAACACTGTGAGTAGCTAGTGACTTTTCCCTTTTCAGTGGTGTAAAATATGTAGTTGGATTGTTTCATGTAACTTAGTTCTTCTCCCTCGCTGTGTTATGGCTTTGCTATGTGGGGATAAATGTGCTGGTTACGTTCGTGAGACAGCTGATTAGTACTCTTTTCATTGACCGTAAAACAGTTACAGGAATCACCAACCCGTCGATCGCTATTATTATTAATATTAATATTATTAGAAAACAATTTTTTTTTATAAATCACTGGCGACCCATCTTTTGGGTTTGAAAACCACTGCTTTAAAGGGATAGTTCACCCAAAAATGAAAATTCTGTCAGTATTTACTCTCCCTCATGTTGTTCCAAGTTCCAACCCCGTAAGACCTTCGTTCATCTTCAGAACACGAATTAAGATATTTTTGATTAAATCTGAGAGCTGGATTGAAACTTGCCAGCCCCGAAAAGTTATTAAAGGCATTGTTAAAATAGTCCAAGTGACTACAGTGGCTCAATCTTAAGTTTATAAAGCGACGAGAATACTTTTTGTGCGCAAAAACAAACAAAAATAACGACTTTATTTCAACTATTAATTTCCTTCTCTGTGGGCCTCTAGTCAGTTCACTAGTGTAACAGCTTAGTGTTTCTGTGTTGTACGTCACGCATCACACACATGACCAGCGTCGGCAAATAGTGAGCCCAATATAGCCCACTAAGAAATCCATTTCTCTAAAATTATTCAGTTGATAAATAGACAGCATAGGCCAATTATTAATAGCTTTCCCAAATCATAAGTCTGCTGTGCTATTACATATTGATTATGTCAACAACCTTGTGTATTCGTTTACAGTAGCAGTTCAAATGTTAATGTAGTGCTAGTCATTTATCCTGCATTGGTTATTGATTAGTTTTGTATGAATTATGAAAATTTTCAGTAGTTCTCTGGGAAGCATAAAAAAAATAGTAGTTATTGATTAGTTAATAGTGAAGTACCACTTTCATCTGTGCACTATTACTTACTAATTCGTTAATCAGAGTTTCTTGTTAGTTAATAATAGTTACTAGATTGTTAATATTGTGTTACTCATTGGTTCTTGTGTAGTTATTCATTAACGAAGGAACCGTATTCTAAAGTGTTACCCGTTAAAGCTGCAGTAGGGAGTTATGAGAAAACGTTGACTTAGCCTGAAAATTTGAAGAAGCACAACTTACAGATTACTCTTGTTTATTGTGAAGGAAAGTCTCGTCTTATTTTTAACTGAATTAAAAGATTATTTATAGATACAGCATAACTGAAGTATAATATACTCAGCGATATATTTTTCACACTGTACAGCTTTAGGCTTTCAATTTATTCCATTTCCAATAATTAACTAGTCTTTAGACTAACTTTGACATTCACATTTTTTAGATGTAGAATATGGAGTAGCTAATGTCTTTTTTAAAAATGTGTTTCCATCCCGAGCTCTGAGTTGTGTGGACAGACATTGACTGTAATGATGGACTTTTGCTCATGGACAGGTAATGTATATCAGGGCTCGCAAAAGTTCAAAATCGCTGGTAGCCCTTCGGTCAGGCACTCTTCAGATTTTGGTAGCCCGAAATGAATTTTACTAGCCCAAATAAAAAGACAATTTTTTTATGTAGAAAATTGGTTAGGAGTCAAAACATCAATCAAAAACTTTTTCAAAACACAAATATCAACAAGTGCGCAGCTCCGTTGTTTTAAAGTCGGACAATGCTAAAAGTGTTAATTTTCTTGATGGAATAATTCAATATTGAATAATATTGAAGTGTAGCAATAAATAATAATGATAATAATAACAACACCAGACTTTTTTGAGGCAAGTAAAGGGTGCTCTAATTATTTTATGCTGTTTATAGTAGAGGTCTGCGCGGGACACAATTTTCAGACCCGCTCCCGCCCGCTCCCGCAGTGTTTAGTCCCGCTCCCGCCCGCTCCCGCAAAGATTTGTCATTTTTAGTACCGCTCCCGCCCGCATCTGTGATATAATGTCCCGCTCCCGCCCGCACTTTCTGTCTGACGAAAGGTCTTGGGGAAAAAAATGCGTGCACACAAAATTCCTTACCAATACTTGGTAACATATTTATTGGTCCCATATTACGAACAGCATAATATTCACAACAGTACTTTATCTGAAGCACTAGAGGCGCTCTGTTCCTCGTCCATGCTGTCTATTTTGAACTTGAACTAGCTTTCGAATTCGAACTCGGAGCAGCGGGAAAGGAATTGTCTCTAAACAAGTGTGCGTGAGATTAGGCCCCGCCCTACCCGACAACATTCACAAGTTTAGGCTGCTTAAAACGTTTTTATTGCTGCCAATCAGAATCTCCCTCACAACTACAAATTATGTACGCTACTTTAATCATTTATATATTTTACTTTATACTCATATTTAATTTGCGGGAGTGCAGCGTATCATCCCTCCCGCCCGCACCCGCAAGTGCACCTCATCATCCCGCCCGCTCCCGCAATGACCTTTAAAAATTTGTCCCGCGCCGCACTGTTTTGCGTCGGGACCCGCGGGTTCCGCGGGACTCCCGCGGGAGTGCAGACCTCTAGTTTATAGCACAAAAAAAAATTCTGTGTCCAAAAGCATAACCGTTGTTTTACAGTCTTAAAGTTGGTAAATGTGCCGGAAGCTCCGGGGGGAGACTGCACTGGTTTCACCCTCCTTTGGGCGTTACACACACACACACACACACACACACACACACACACACACACACACACACACACACACACACACACACACACACAAACGCAGATCCAACGCTCATCAGCCCACTGCAGCTCCAAGACCACGGTGTCACCCAAGTCCACTGAGTCCCACCGGGTCATGCCACAAATCCTTGCCAAAGCCATCCTTCCGTGCTCAGGGAATAACGGTCCAGTTTTCTGGGAGAGGAGCCACAGATGAGGCCCGGCGTAATGCACTACACAAACTAGGACTGCTGAGGGACTCGTCTTAAACGTTCACATAATGCTGTGGCTCTGTGGTGTAGACTCATGTACAAAAACATTTGAGAAGTTATAATTCAACCAGTGGGTAAATTACCCAGATTACCCTGGGTAGATATACTGCAATATTTAGTCTGCTACTGAACTACTTTAGATTATGTGCACTAAATGTTCCTAGAGACACTGTTGGAAGCATAGTTTGTGATTTGAAAGTTAAAGGAACAGTGGTTACACTACCTGGACGGGGCAGAAAAAGGCAGCCATCAACAGCTGCAACCAGATTTCTGAGAAGGCAGGTTCAGAAAAACACTCGAGTGACTGCAAAAGACCTGCAGCAAGACTTGGTGGCAACATGCATTGAGGTTTCATCTGCACATTAAGGCACTTACTAAACGCATGCTAGAACTTCAAGACTCACACCACTACTGACACAAAAGCACAAGCAAAGTCGGCTCCAATTTGCTCAAAATTATATAAATAAGCCACACAAGTTTTGGGATTCTGTTCTCTGGAACAATAAAACAAAACAGGAACTTTTTGGCCCTCTGGATCAGCGGTATGTTTGGAGGAAGAAGAATCATGTTGCATGCTGAAATTAAGCATGGTGTTGCTCGGTGATGCTCTGGGGCTGTTTTACATCCTCTGGCACTGGAAACCTGCAGCGTGTCAAAGGCAAGATGGATTTATTGAAGTATCAGGAATTCCTAGGAGAAAACGAAATTGCCGTCAGTGAGGAAGCTGAAACTTGAGCGTCATTGGACCTTTCAACAGGAAAATGATCCCAAGCATACCTCAAACTCCACCAAGACTTGGTTGCAGAAGAAGACCTGAAATATTCTACACTGGCATCACAGTCACCTGACTTGAACCCCATAGCAAATCTCTGGTGGGATTTGAAGTTGCAGCGCACGACCCCAAGAATATTACTGAACTGGAGGCCATTGATCATGAGGGATGGGCTAAGATTCCTGACGGAGCTGGTGTCTGGTTATACATCTCGTTTGCAGCAGGTCATAACAGCAAAAGGGTGTTCTACTAAGTATTAAAGATTTAATAATTTTGAGACTGCAGAAGTCATTAAAAGTTGCATTTTCGGTTGAATTTAGGGAAACCACTTGAAACATTTTTCGTGTTGAATTTTTGTTCATTGCAAACAGCTGAAAGTCTGTAAATTTTGCAAATAAATCTGATTTGCAATGGGGGTTGATTTATTTTGATTGCAACTGTATACAAACAAACAACGATGCTGGCATTACCTTGTTTGCAAGATGTCTTGTGTTCAGAAGGTCAAGAGGAAACAGATTTATGACCATCTGTTGGACAGCTTTGTCTGCTTAGGAGTTTTGAATTAAAATCAAAAATCCAATCAGTTCTGATATCTTTAGCAAACACATTCATCTCAAAGGTAATCGCTCAAGTTCTACATACTGCTTTTGAAGCGCATGGCCTGGTTTCTGCCATGCCATCTTTGCTTCATGGTCACATGGTTCCAGAACATTGTTTGAGCCAATCACCTGAGTCCTAATTGTCATGTGACTAATCACTCCATATTTGAACTCCTTAAACAGTTACGATTCCTTCAAATACATCTACTATAATTTCATGATGACATTTAATCTTTGTGTTATCTTCAGTGGCTCAATGGTAGCGGTACCATCATTGGAACATAAGGTTGCTGGTTCTATTCCTGCTTGTTGTTGCAGGTGTACACTGTTTCGATTTCAGGCTCCGTTTTGAAAGATAAATGAACCAGGAGAACTTTCCGAACCATGTCGTCTTCAGTGGCCCAATGGTAGCGGTACCATCACTGAAACAAAAGGTTGCAGGCTCTATTCCAGCTTCCTCTTGCGTTTTAAACTGTTGAGCTCTGGTGGCTCAGTGGTGGAGTCATGGTATCACCTTCCAAAGGTCCATGGTTTGAGCCTGGGTCAGGTGTTTGCACACCCAGAAAACCAAAGGGGGGTTAAAAGTTCCATCTTAAACTCTTTTCCATTTTTTCCCCTTCCCTTCCCTTCCTTCCTCCCTCCTCTTTCTTTGACTCTTTTTTTCTTTCTTTCTCTCCTTCCTTCCTTCTTGAACTTTTTTTTCTTCCTTCCTCTCTCTTTTTCTTCCTTTGACTTTTTACTTTTATTTTCATTTTTACTTTCACTTTTGTTTTCGAATTTTTTTTTTGGAACTAGTTAAGTCAAAATAGTCCAGTCACTAATTAATTAGTAACTTTAGACTTGACATGCAAACACCTGACCCGGGGTCCAACCATGGACCTTTAGAAGGTGATAACATGGCTCCACCACTGAGCCTCCAGAGCCTGCACAGCTCAGTTGGTTCTCCTTGTACATTTATCTTTTGAAACGGAGTCTGAAATTGCAACAGTGTACACCTGCAACAACAAGCGGGAATAGAACCAGTAGCCTTATGTTTCAATTATGGTACCGCTACCATTGAGCCACTGAAGACGACACAAAGAACAAATGTCATCATGAAATTAAAGTAGATGTATTTGAAGGAATCTTAGCAGTGTTTTAGGAGTTCAAATATGGAGTGATTAGTCACATGACAATTAGGATTCAGATGATTGGCTCAAACAATGTTATAGAACCATGAGATCATGTAGCAAAGATGGCAGAAATGGTGAAAAAAATGGTCAACCAAAATGTAAATAAATATAATTGCAAATAAGTCAAAAGAGTGACTTATTTTCGGTAATTTTTGTGAGTGAAAACGAATTAAATCCAACGAACTTAAATGTGTTGCGCCCTCCTGTGGTTATGTTTGTAAATCACATCAATACAAGTCCGAGCCTATGCAACTTAAATGTACTATATAGTTAGGGTTAGGATATCTTTCTGCTAGAGGTGAAAGCAGAAGAATATACTCATAAAGCAATGCAACATGAACAGCCAATCAAATATATTTACACTATGTTCTGTCCCCTCCTATGATGATTTGTGTGAATTACACCGTTACAAATCGAGTCTAATAAACATAAAAGTGTTTTGCCCTCCTGTGGTGATTTGTGTGAATAGCAGCAATAGTGGGATTTGATTTTAGGACTAAAATGCAACGCTTTACCGCTTGAGCTACTGAATCTGATGGTGCTTTGAAGTGTTTTACTGAGCCTTTTGTTTTCGTATGATGGAAAACAGTAGCATTTGAACCAAGACTTTCACATACATTAGGCAAATAACCAACAACTGAGCCACAGACTTTGTGATATTTGCATTATTTTTGTTAAGGGTTAGTTAGATTGTTTGTTGATTTACTGGTTTGACACAATATAAGCAATGGTTGGATTTGAACTCAGAACTCCAGGATGTGAGCTCAAAAAAAGTTTTATTGAGAACTTTGTTTTATATGCAACAATAGGATTTGATATAACCCTAACCATATAAATTCAAGTTTAGAGCTTTAATGTTTTCTGTCTTTAATTCAAATTTGAAAATGGTAGGATTTGAACCATTACTTTCCATTATAAAAGAATTCTAATTATCCTCTGAACTACAGAACCTTTATATTCATTGTTTTGTTTTAGCTTTTGTGTTCTTGGCTTTGTCAGCTTTTACTCTAAAGTGTTCCAGTAATTTCTTACACATTATCGGTGTTCATTTATATGAATAACTTCATTGTTTTATCTGTATGGAAGTAATATTAGGATGATTTAAAAAATGTCTGCTCTGGATTGAATCTGCATCATTTGCTATCATGTAAAATATCTTTTGTTAGCTGATGTGGGGAAAAAAGGGAAACAATATTTCAAAACATTTATTAAAACAAGTATAAAAAAACCCAAAAATGGTCATTAAGAACTTTATTATCAAACTCAGAATGACAAAACATACATAACTTGTAAATAACATAATTTATTTGTTGTTGTTTTTTGTTCGTATAAATTGTCACATTTTATGCAAAACAAAACAGTCCAACACACCAGCCTGAAAGATTGATAGTAAACCTAAAGATCTTGATCAGCCGCTTCTGGTCCTGCTTCTTCCATAAGAAGAAACAGATTAACACACTAATCTGGTCTCATGCATGTGCCCGTCATCCATCCAGCCCTTCTCCAAAGTGCTTGTCCTGTGTGTGTGTGTAGGGTCCTATGCGGGGATGTTGGAGCCTGTCCCAGCTGGGCAAATGTCCAGTTGTCCAGAATGTCCAGTTCATCACAGGGCAATGTGCCTGTTATATTAATCAGTAAAAAGCTGCAATTAGACAATTTATATGGTTAGGTTAAGTCTTATAAATAAATTATAAATTAGATTGTCAATCTGATATTTTAATACAGACTTTAAATAATAATTTATCTGAATAATCGGTTAGTTCATGCTGAAATAAAAATTAAGTCATAATTTACTCACCCTGGTGTTGTTCTAATGCATTGTACACTTCTTATGCCATATAATGGCAGTGAATAAAAGGGTTTAAAAAAAGATGCAAAAGTATTACAGAGTGATCCCATGAGACACATATTCCAAGTGTTCTGGGAGTGTACAAGAGGGTTTGGTGTAACCCTTTAGAGTAACGTCTGACCATGTCTGACAGGAAAGTTAATGTTTCTGAGGCGAGAAACTTTTTATTTTAATTACGAAACGTACATATCTGACATCTCATCTGACAGCAGATACTGAATCAGGACAGGCACACTTTACTTCTGCATCTGACAGAAGAGTCAACAGCTTTCACGCACGTATTTTAAAATAAAAGTCTTGCATCAGACAAATTAAAAAAATAAAAAAATCCATCCGCTCCACTAGGCGACACAAGCGAGCTTTACTTTCAGCCTAACACCTGTAGATCCTTGACAGCATGATGATTGATCACATTCATACCGTTTTAATGGCATGAAAGCAAGTCCCTGCAGATAACAGCTCAGTGACAGGATCATAATTTCACTCAACAAGACATAGTCTAACGTTACATGGCTGACAGCAAACAAAACCGACAAATACGACGATAAAGTGCAAGATTCGAGTGTAACGCCACTCACCTGTAAGTAACTTTCCACGTGACGTCCTTTCGTAAAAGTCCGTAGTTCTAATTTGTTTGTATTGGAGTAATTATGTTTGTTGATGTAGTAGTGTTTTCACGACAAAAACGTCACGGCTTGCACGCGCTCTTCTCTGCAGCAGATATCGTACAGTCTCGCGATGCCAAACACGCGGTGTATATCTCTCACCTGGCGCTTTCCCGGTCACCTCTTCACGTTCAGAGGGATTAAGGTCTTCTATAAAGGTGTATAAGGTACACCTAATAAAGGTAAAATATGTGTTCTGACATCTCCAATTGAGAAACTAGGCTATATAGGATGTGTGTGTGTCAGTGCGTGTTGCTGGTCGGTTGCTGTTTGGGAGGGACTTCCTCTGGAAAGCATTTAAAACTATACCGAATATGATGGGACCACCTTCAAACTGTGCAAGAATAGTTTGTATTTCTTTAATTTATGGCAGTTTCACAGCAGTAGAATTTTTTGTAAGAGCGTACTCTTCTTCTTCTGAATATTACAATTTATTTTTATGTTACAGTTATGTTATTATTTTTTTCTCAGTTGACAATTTTATTCATCCTGTTTCAGACAATAATTAGACGGCAAACTGTTTTTTCAAACAAGCCAATCAGGTGAACACCTCAGGAGGAGAAACGGGCCGAGACTTTCTAGAAGAGGAGAAATGATCGCTGATGTTGAACAACAGACATCATTTACCCCTTTTGCACTAAAATGCTGCTCGGTATGCTCTTTGTTGGCAAGTGTTACACGTTTTGAGAACATAATCCAATAGATTTACTTAAACAGAACTGCTTTTGATGCAACTGTCAGAGATTAAGTAGGTCTAATAATGAATTAAATTATTATCAAACAATTTACACCTATGATGTTTGTAAATAAAAAATATTTTAGATGGACGTTACAGTTATGTTATGTTCATTGCACCTGTTGATTTCCACTAAATTCGTGCAGTGTAAGATGTTCATCACATCCTCCACCAGAGGGAGACATTACACCACAGGAGCCCTCTGTATGTTTTGTGTACTTACAGATGCCACTGGATTGATTTACAATTAATTGAAAGTTAAATTAACACAAATTTTAATTAGCAAATTCTTAGCACACACACACACATTTTTTTTAATCCAAAACAAAAACAAACAAAGGGAGACATGCAGATTTAATAAAGTCTACATAAACATTTGAGTGTAGTTTAGCTGTTTTACACATTTTGAGATGTGTACGGAAGGCATTTTTGCACATTTATATACTTATATTATTCTCTTTGTAGTGTGTAGATCTACAGCAAGTCAACCAGAGGTACTTAAAACAAGAGAAGGTGAAGCAGGAGTGACGCTGCTTAAATAGATCAGGCTCTCCAGGACAAGACAGAAAGAAAAACATGCCTCTTTTGTCAAAGCCAGACAAAGCCCCACAGACCTTAAACTGGGCAATTCAAAATTCTGAAGAGTAAGTTTTCACAAGAAAAAAAGAAAGATGGAGGGGAAAAAGTTATCTAAGCCATTACGTTCCTTCACAATAGCTCTGGTTGAAGTTGTGCCTCTTCTGATCTTCTCTCAGCTGGACTTCTGCTTTCCAGCCTGTCTTCTCTGATCTCCAGTCATCCGAGGGGCTTCTGCCAGCCTGCGAGCTGTCAAAGTAGCCCTGGAATCAAACGCCACTCCATGCTCAGCTATGATCAAAGGAACACAGGTAAGGCAGCCACAGAGACACACACAATTGGCATCTAAAAAAAGTAAGCCGTCTACCCTCCCACCCCTCCTTCCCTTCTGCTTTTTTATCTCCTTACTGCTCTGACACTGAGAGGAGAAACGTGGAGCACATTGATCAGAATAAAGCAAAGTGATCAGGTTTTGAAGATGCGGGGGGAAGTTTGTTCTCGCCAGAAACTTTTGGACAAAGGGAATCATGGGATAAAGGCGCTGTGTAAAGGGACACTTAAAACAACTTTTTTTCTCTGCTTTGAACAACCTTTTCCTTGCTGATAATCCTCTAAACACAGAGATGTCCGTGTCGATTCAAACGCATCTTTCTTTTCTTGCCATATGACCGCACACATACAAATGCAATATATAGACCAGGGCTCGTTGTCACTATAAGGTTTTGTCTGGGGGTTTCAAACACCTTGTTCAAAACACTCAATATACAATATACTTTACAATATAGAAAAAGCTGCAATCTCAAGAAAAAGGCTGCATATCTACAGTAGCTGCACATATCTAGTCAATCACAAAGAAAATTAATAGAGTCTAATAAAGAATAGTGTCTAATAAATCAATCCATAAAAAAATATTTTTCTTCAGGATGCATTAAATTGATCGAAAGACTGTACTGTAAAGACTTAATAATGTTACAAAAGATTTCCATTTCAATTAAATGCTATTCTTTTGAACCTTCTATTTATCAAAGAAATGCATGGTTACTTTCCACAAAAAAAATATTAAGCATCAACATTAATAAGAAGAAATGTTTCTTGAGCAGCAAATCAGCCTATTGGAATGATTTCTGAAGGATCATGTGACACTGAAGACTGGAGTAATGATGTATTGAGTAATGATGCGGAAAAAACAGCTTTATCATCATATGACTAAATAACCTTTTAAAACAAATAAAAGTAGAAATATTGGGTAACATGTTAACAAATGAAACCTTTTTGTAAAGTCAGTTAGAATCAATTAACAATGAAAAATATTACTAAAGCAATTTTAACTTCAATGTTAATCTCAACATTTACTGAAGTGATTCAAATCAAAAGTTGGATCTATTAACATTAGTTAATGTACCTGAACTAACAATGAACAGTTGTATTTTTATTAATAAATATTAACAAAGATTAAAAAGTACTGTAACAAATGTATTTCTCATTGTTAGTTGAAATTAGTTAATCCATTAAGTAACCTTACATAATAGATATACACACATATACAGACGAATGAGATTTCTAATATGGCATTTAATGTCATGTTGTTAATTACGACTCCTATGA